>NC_051179.1:202934795-203147528 GCF_013339695.2 Rhipicephalus sanguineus
AGAATGATGAAAAGGAGTGTGAGAGAGAAATGAGGAGGATAGAAAGTGAACGAAAAGAAAAAGCAGAGCAGCGCGAGCTAGAAATGAGGCGCATAGATCTGGAGATCCGCAGATTAATGAGCAGTACAACAGAAGGTCAGCAAGTGCCACACGCCACAGTAAACTCTCTCCCTTTTAAGTTAAAGGATTTAATGCAATCCTACAAAATTGGAGAGGACATAGGACTCTTTCTCGTCAATTTTGAAAGGACTTGCGAGAAAATGGGCTGTTCTAGTGCTGCCTGGCCTCAACTTTTGTTGACATTACTGCCATGCGAGGCTGCCGACATCGTTGCGCGATTGAATGCCGACGATGCCAACGACTACAAAAACGTCAAGCAGGCGCTGTTAGAAAGATTCCGCTTGTCCGCTGAAGCCTTTCGGCAGGGATTTCGTAGTGCATCGGTTGGGACGGGTAAATCCTACACGGACTACACCTACAAATTGAAAGCCAACTTGTTGGAGTGGTTGAAAAGTTCCGAAGCATTCGGCAACCATGATCGGGTCATTGAGTTAATAGGGCTCGAACAGTTCTATAAAGGAGTGCCTGATTCTATGAAATTTTGGATTAAAGACAGGACCCCCGCGACCATTCAGGCAGCTGCTAGGTTAGCGGAAGAATACGCCTCGCGTAGGCTAAACGAGCGGGAACAACAAAAGTCAAAGGGGCCCGCGGCGCCCACTTTCCAACCGAGAAATGCGTGGGGCAGGAATAAAGGACACAAAGGCGGCGCCGTCGGAGAAGGCCCGCGAGAACAGCGGGGTAAAGGGGAGTACTCGTCCGCAAAGAGGAAAGAGCAGGATAATGACCAAGGCGCGGGGGCACAAAACGAACGGGACAGAAGGCATTTTGAGGAGAGGCGACCTATGATTTGCTACAGCTGCAATCGCCCGGGACGCATTGCGGCGGTTTGCAAACAACGCAGGAATGTGTTCTCGTACGTGAGTAACACCGAGGAGCACGATAAACTGTTAGCACCGTATATGCATAACTTGACGGTCAATGGAAAAGAATGCAAAGTGCTGAGGGTTTGCGCGGCGACGCTGGACGTTATTCATCCGTCCCTAGTAGGCGCGGATGATTATACGGGTGGATGCGCATGGATAAGGCAAGTGGTTGAGACTCAGAGTGTCTGTTTGCCAGTTGCTAGGGTCATCGTCGAGGGCCCTTTTGGTAGGTTGGAGACGGAAGCGGCGGTGTCAAAGAACCTTCCTGTTCAGTACCCGTACCTATTTTCAAACAAATCAGATCAACTCTTGAAAGACGAAGCTTTGAACTTCTGTGAGGGGACAGTCTTGGCTCTCACGCGATCCAAGGCCCGAGAAGTGGCAGCTAAGCTCACGCACGAGCATGTTGAAGAGATAAGCGCGCTCGGCGACGGCAGGATAGGTATCGCAGAAGTTCTTTCTGAGGATAGAGGCACGGAGGCTTCAGCAGCGAATGCTGCTGCAAGTGTTGAAATGGGGGGAGTAGTAGAACCGAGCTCGCTCGCGTTCCAGAGGTTGCAAGGTATCAGTGCCAGTACTATGCGCGAAAAGCAGACAGCCGACGAAAGTATTGAGCGACTCGATACACATCAGCAGGAAGGCGTGGCACGAAAGAGCGTGAGTTTCTTTAAGGAGAATGGAATCTTGTATCGTGCGTATCAAGATAGGCGTCAGAGATCGTTTGAACAACTGGTAGTTCCAGCTAAATACAGGGAAGATATCCTACGCATGGCCCATGATAACTCGTGGTCAGGGCACTTGGGGATAAAGAAAACTAACGCAAAGTTGTTGCAGGAGTTTTACTGGCCCGGATGTTTCCGCGACGCAGAACAGTTTGTTAAGTCATGCGATGTGTGCCAGCGCGTAGGGAAACCCAATGACAAGTGGAAAGCACCGCTCAAGCTAGTTCCCATAATAACGGAGCCATTTCGTCGTGTTGTCATAGACACAGTCGGACCACTGCCAACGATTTCGTCGGGGCATAAATACATACTGACTCTGATCTGTCCCGCCACTAAATTCCCGGAAGCTATTCCGCTGAAGGAACTTAGTTCGTCTGAAATAGTTGACGGGCTCCTGAGCATTTTCTCTCGCGTGGGTTTTTCAGCAGAACTCCAAAGTGATCAAGGAAGCGTCCTTACAAGCGCTTTAACGACAACCTTTCTGGAGTCATGTGGAATAAAAATAATACATAGCTCTATACATCATCTCCGGACAAACAGTGTAGAGAGGTGGCATTCAGCGCTTAAACGAGTGCTGAAGACTCTGTGTAGGGAGAGCTCTCGCGATTGGGAACGCTGTCTCCCCGCAGCTATGTTTGCGTTACGCACAGTACCGCACGAGTCGACGGGGTTCAGCCCGGCGGAGTTGGTGTATGGCCGCGAACTGCGATCGCCTCTCCGCATGCTTAAGGAGATGTGGTCAGGAAGCGAAGAAGAGACGACAGTCGTCGAGTACGTTCTCCGTTTGCTCAAAAGAATCAGCGTAGCACGGGAATTGGCTGAGGCTTGTATGAGCGCGTCGCAGCTTAAAGCCAAAGCGTACTACGACCGAACCGCCAAAAAGCGCGCGTTCAAGGTGAACGACCGTGTGATGCTGCTGCGACATTCGAGGGCCAACAAACTTGAAGTACAATGGGACGGTCCGGCCGAGGTCGTGCAAAAACTGTCAGACACTAACTACGCAGTCAAGCTAGGAGGGCGTCGGAAGGGAGTGAAAATATATCATGTAAACTTGATGAAACCATACGTCGAGAGACAGTCCGTCGTATGCCTTTCACTCAATGGCTACGAAGAGATGCCCGTAGAGTGTCCTCCCGGTTTCGGAGAACTAGATCGGTCAGAAGCAACGAGTGCGAAAATGGAAAAGATGGTTAGTGACACGGATCTAACAGGTGACCAAGTTCAGGACTTGGTCGAGAGCCTGATCGAGGAGTTGGAGGGTTTGTTTTCAGATAAACCGGGAAGAACAGATGAGATAGTGCATGGTATTGAGTTGACGTCCGATGAGCCAGTCAAAGCGAAACCGTACCGCGTGTCTCCAAAACAGGGAAACATGATGCGAAAGGAGGTTCAAAAGATGCTAGAGTTCGGCATAATTGAGGAGGGTGATAGCGGCCACGCTTCTCCCCTGATCATGGTGGAAGCTCCCGGTAAGGAGCCGCGTCCATGCATAGATTATCGGCGGCTGAACTCCAAGACGAGAGATCAGCTCTATCCTATTCCTAATATCGAGGAAAGGATAGAGACCGTCAGTAAGGCGCGGTACATTTCTACTCTTGATCTCATTCGCGAGTATTGGCAGGTGCCATTGACGGCACGAGCAAGCCGCTACGCCACATTCGTAACCCCTTTCGGATCCTTCCGTCCACTGATGCTCAGTTTCGGGCTCAAAAATGCCCCGTTTTGTTTTTCTAAGCTCATGGACAGGGTGCTACATGGCTTAAACGACTTTGCTTTGCCTTACCTTGATGACATCGCCGTTTTTTCAGACTCTTGGGAGATGCATCTCAATCATTTAAGGAAAGTATTTGAGCGTCTGAGGAACGCGGGGTTGACGGTACAGGCAGAAAAATGTAAGTTGGGAGGGGCTCAAGTCAGCTACTTGGGACATGTAGTCGGACAAGGACGCCGGATGCCTTCTGAAGTAAAAGTGGAGGCCGTTGCATCCTACCCGCGACCCAAAACGAAAACTGACGTACGCGCTTTTTTGGGGCTCACGGGTTACTATCAGCACTACGTAAGGAACTATTCCGAGTTGGCGAGCCCGCTGACAGATGCACTGCGAAAAAAGGAGCCCACCATATTGGTGTGGGATCAAAAAAAGCAGGAATCGTTCCAAAATTTAAAGTCCGCGCTCATCAGCCGCCCCACTTTACAGGCACCTGATTATGACCAACCATTCATTGTGCAATGCAATGCTAGCGACCGTGGCATGGGAGCAGTACTTTGTCAGTGTGACGGGGCAGGGGCAGAGCATCCCATTGTGTACATTAGCCGTAAGCTAACTGTTCGGGAGGAGGCGTACAGTGCCTCCGAGAAGAAGTGCGCCTGCCTAGTGTGGGCTGCCCAAAAACTGTCGTGCTACCTTTCAGGCACCCGATTTACATTTCAGACTGATCACTGCCCGCTCACGTGGCTGCAAAACATGTCGCCCAAGAATGGCCGTTTACTCAGGTGGAGTCTGGCACTTCAGCAGTATAACTTTGATGTGGAATACGGGAGAGGAAAACTTAACGGTAACGCTGATGGCTTGAGTAGGCCGTCAGAATAAAGAGGTGTAAGAGGACTCTTCTCTTGAACCCTCGCAGCCCGATTATACCCTTATCCAATGCAGGGCTTCAGTGAGTACTCAGAGGAACACTATGATCGCTGTTTTTGTGTTTTAATTGTAATGTATAATGTAGACTGTTTTGTGTTGGGCTTCTTATGGACTCGATGTGTCTTAGTGCGGGCAGGGCGCTCTCCTGTGCTTGTGCTCGTGTGTGTGATCCCAAGAAGGAGGCCTTGCGGAACGAGTACGAAAGGCAGTGGTTGCGTCATCAGCAGTGGCCTGGAGGACGCCACCAAACAACGACGCTTCGGGCAACCTGTACGGCTGGTCACCCTCAGGTCGAGTCTCCCGCCGGCGGACGAGCTGTTAGGATCGGCATCTGCGCTGAAAAGGAAGCGGCGTCGCCTCTTCTTCGAACCCGGCGCCGAAGCGCTGCTTGCCTTGACCATGTCCTCCCCAGATGGGACGTGAGGCGCCGTGCAGTCCGGCCCGTCCGAGTTCAGCGAGACGACCGTAATGGTTTCCTGTCGCCAAATCTACCTTGACGAGACAGCGGCGTCCGAGCGGAAGACAACCAGCCCCGCTAATTGATCGACGAGGTGCTTCGGAGCTGCAGACCCTTTGTTGCGCCCGGCAGTCCGAGCGTGGGACACATCACCCTACGGCCTTCACATGGCGGGGACCACATCTTGCACCCTTTGGTGCAACAGCAGCAGAGTGCGGTGGCCACGCCCCAGTCGACGACGCTGACCTGGGTGAGTGTGGGTGGCACCCTCATTAGTGTTGTGTGGGACGCGATTGGACCGTCCCAACTTGCAGAAATTCCCCCATCTGGGGATCTGGGGAAAGAGACCCTTTAAAACGAGCCCCCGCGGGCTCATTCGGCACGAAATCCTCGTCCTGTAGGACGAAATCGTCATGTAGAAACAAACTGCTCGCCCATGTAAATAAAACCTCTGTTAAGTTTGCCTTCCTCCAGCCTCTTCCTCCGGAGTCTCTGGTGCCTCCAAAGGCCGGTCGCAACAGGGCACACTACGCGGATTTTTGCCGTCGCTGTCATGTCCCGGATATGTATATGTCTGTATATATACATGAACGCCAAAAATACAAAACAACATGGTCTTCACAGAAGTAGTGCTTGCTGTGTAGTACGAGCTTGTACGAGCTTGTACGGAGCTTGTACGATGTCTATTCGTGTTTGGCAGCTATAGCACCGTTTGACGTCGATGCACCTATGTTGACGCCTAGTGGCATGTCTCCATCGCGACGACTAACGCCCATGATCGTGATTAAACCATTGTGGTAGCTGAAGTTGTGAACATATATTTGGACACAGCGAATCGTGAAACCCGCGTAAAGATGACATCAAGAAGCTCATATTTAACAATTCTACCGATATGCGCATTCTAGTAATAGGTTACCGACGCCTGTGCTTTTGTATGCTCTACCACACTGCGCTTCAGCAACACGGGAGGCAGAGGTTCGAAGTTTGAGCCGCAAACGCATGCGTCCCGCTGGCCTCTGTCTTACTCCACCAAGGTACGACATTAGCCCGTCGAAGTCGTGTCCTTTCTTGAACGCCTACTCCAACAGTTTTGTTAGTCGGTGCACTCGCAATCGAAGCAGTCGGCGGCGGAGAAATCCCGTCCATGTGGAAGCTGCACTACTCCGATGAGCCGGCGCACGCTAACACGAAGCGAAAGGCGCAGAACGTAGTACCACCTGCGCCTAGGGTCCGTCGGCGACGCCAGCGTGGCCAGTGTCCCTCGCTGGTATCGAGACGCATTAACCATTACCTCCGATATTGCGCGCAATCTCAGAGTAAGCGCTGGTAAGTGTCGATCGTGACGCATTACTCACCTCTCACAGACGGCGGCACCGTCCCGTCCCGCTCCGCCCCGCCTATCTGCACCGCCAAAAGAGAGCACCTTGCGACAGAGAATGTGTGAAAGATTGTCACAAACCAGCGCGTCAATAAGGCGCGCGCGCGGCCTCTTTCAGACGACAGCGGGGAAAGCACGGTGCCAGCCGTTCGCTCAATAATCGCGCGTAACGTAAAAAATAGGTATCAAAAGACGCCGACGCGCCGCACCCTCCTCACACACTCGAAACGGCCGCCGGCAACCGACATTCTCCGATCAAACGCCCGGCAAAGTCTCGAAAGATCGCGAAAGAAAGCATGATGCGACGCCGAGTGACGTCACGGCGAGCGGAACGGTCGAGAAGGATCTCGCCCCTTCCCTAGCTTTGGCTGTGCTACACTCCGAAGAACACTCCCGACGCTTCTGGAACCCGGGGGAGAGAATATAAGCGTGCACCGACGACCAGCGACCAGTCAGTCGGTCCGTAGATGGTAAAGTTATGTTAAGTGTGGTTCCGTCAGCCAGAGAAGACGTGTTTATGACGTTGTGCGGTCAGTCGATCGTCGATCTCGAAGAATCGGATGATGACTCGTAAACTGTTGCGCGGAAAGACGTAGACGGAGAACACAAAAAGACACACACGGAGCGCACCGTGTGTGTCTCCGTAGTGCGCTCCGTGTGTGTCTTTTTGTGTTCCCCGTCTACGTCTGTGTTCCCCGTCTACGTCGCAACAGTTTACGAGTATGACAAACCAACAAGCCCAAGTCGACACCCTTCACGGATGATGACGCCGTGTGAGCAGTGAAAAGTTACGGGAGTGCTTCTTGGAAGAGAAACATTCGGGACCGACGACAGAAGGGACAACGACGATCAGCGCTGGAGTTTGAGTGAGTGTTTCCTGGAAGAGAAGCATTCAAATTACGTCCAAGAATTGTGTACAGGATACGTTGTTTAATAATCAGGACTTTAAATGTTCTTGAATAGTCTGTAATGCATAAGTTGCATTTGTAGCGCGTGATCTGCTTGCTTAGTTCTCGTGTGTTTAAGCACCATCTAATTGTGGGTAGTATATGATAGCACCCGAGTGTGCGATAGCAGCCGAGTGTTGCATGGGCATGCGCAGATAAGTTTTCGTGCCTTCTTTCTTTTCCGCCGTTGTGCATCTATTCAGTTGTGAGTCGGCGTTTGTGGTGTCCTGACTTCTTTCTTGTGTCCGGGTTTGCACGCCCTGTCTTTTTAGAATGAATACTTACCAACTAGCTCAGCTCTCCGTTATTCTAAGCTTCATTTCTAGTACTCTGAGCCCTTTTCCGTGTTCTCCTACTGATCTGAACAATCCTGCCTCTTTGGCTTCTTTAAGTGCTATTGTCTTGGTCCGTGCTAGGACTTTTTCATGGTTTTCTAAGAATAGAATTTGCCCAGTTGAAGTTCAACTTTTGTGCGGCTTTCTGCAACCATCTACCGGACATGCCAGGAGGATATGTGCCATTTTAACGGCGGAATCTTGGCGTCAAGTCAGATTTTACCAGGAGTGCCTCAAGGTCCGTTGCTGTACCCCGCGTGACGATCGCCGCCAGAAACAGCTATACGCCGAACGCATGAGGGTAGCTAAACAGCAAGCGAAATTCCTATGGAGGGTAAAACTTCGAGAAGTTCAACAATGTAAGAGGAAAATTTTGAGGGGCGAAGCTCCTAAAAATTTTCCTCTTACAAGGCGCTCGCTGCGTTGCAGATGCGTGCTCTAGTCCCCCCCCCCCTCTCTCGCCTCGCGAGGCCGACGCAGGCAGCGTCTGCTAGCGAGTTTCTCGATTGAAAAAACCGACTGCTCGCGCTGCACAAGCGTTCACTGACTACCCCGTATATATAGGCACTAGATTTTGACCTCCAAGGTAGTGCCTGTGTGAGATTTCTCCTGTGCGTGATTAAACAATAAAAATTCACAGCGTACATGTAAAATTAAAGTGAGCTGCAAGTCGCCATGACTCTCATCGACCCTTTAGTATAAACGCGCCCGATCTCACGTCGTTGATGATGTACTGGGCAGAATTCACGGAAGATTCACATATGGCGCGTGTCATTGGTGGAAGACAATCGTTCGATTTAGTGCGCCGACGTACGCTAGAGGGACCAACAAAATCCGCTCGCTGTTGGCGCGCTTTCACTTTCGCTCGCAGTATTCACGGTTTACCGATGATTCCCTCCGGAGCTTCGCCCCACTCATCACCATTCATCCCATGGATATGCCGTGGATTTTTTTGTACTGTTTCACCGCAAAATAACTTGCTAGTCCTTGGAGGAGCTGCCTTAGATGATAGTCACTGCAAAACCCTAGCCTTAGGTCCTGAATACTGTTTTAAGCCGAACCTGAAGCCAATAGACGTTTTAAGTTTGCCGCGTACAATCACGAGACTAGTTTCCGAAGAAGAGCGCTCCCACTGAATTTCAGACTCCGTTGATAGGATCTAATATGCATCTGAAGTGTCCTGATTCTATCCAGCCTGTGGTTAATTATTGTGTGGAGAAGAAACTCAGGCCAGTAATTTCAGATAAGGAAGGGTATTTTGTAACTATGCCGGACAGTTTGTTCTCGGAAAAAGCATTAACAGCCATAATGAAGATTTTTGGGACGGTAAAACTTAAACCATCAGTAGTTAGGCAACGTGCTGTTGACCTATTGTTAAGACACAATCTTGAGAGAATAGCTTGTAATGTCAAGAAGGCTAAATCACTTACTTTAGAATTGTTTTTCAGCGAAAACACATAAGAACGAGATTCATTTTCGAGCAATTGTTTCAGAGAAAGGCACCTGGCAAGTCGCTGTATCTAGTTATTTGCAGAACTGCTTAACCTCTGAGTTTTTCAGATCCTTTTCGTATATGTAATGCTCGGGTGCTAGTTCAGTTCCTCTCAGAGGAGAACTCCGGCTGTTGTAAAGCTTTTAGCATGGATATTGAAGACCGTTATTACTCCTTGTCGCATGAGGACTTGTTAAAATGTGTTAATGAATGTATTAACAAACAAGGGCACGAGACGGTTTTCACCGATAAATGTGGTGTTTCTACCGCGACTTTTCTAGAAATTTATTCCATGTATTGAAAGTGGACGCTGGTAGGTTGGAAGAAAGGCGATTATGAGCCGAAATCAGGAATAGGTATTGGTTCTATGGTTCTCCGGTTCTTAGTGATTCATACCTTAGCAAGATTGACAAACTTTTGGAAGGTGCCTTAGGTAATTCTGGCATTATGGTTTTTCGTTATGTCGACGGTTACTTGATATTTTGTAGTGGTGAGGGCTTTGAAAACGTGGCAGCTTCAGTGAGCGAAAATTTGAATTAAATAGAGGAGGGCTGCACTTTACTAAAGAGTTGCCTCAGAATAATGGAATACAATTTCAATACATTTCCTTAACGTTTCAGAATAACCACGTGTGCTGGCAGTATGTTCCTAGATCTTCAAAACCGCTGTTAAATTTTTCGACGAAGCATTCGAAGGTTATAAAAAACGGTATCTCTATGTCTTGCCTTAAGTGTACCCTTACCAAGTCGTGTGAGCACAAAATCAGTGATAGCTTCAACGCACAGGTTACGCGTCTTTCATGTAGGTTATCCCCGCGATGCAGTGGCCACTGTCGCTGAGCGTTTAAAGAAATCCATTATGTTAAGTCCGAGCATGGTTGCAGAAAGCGATAGGAAGAGACGTGTCGTAGGTATACCGTACATTCATTGCGTATCTCACAGGCTAAAGAGAGTAGGAAGTAGATACGGCGTTAATGTTGCTTTCACGGCCGCCAATAAGCTAGGTAATATATGTGCCACTGTGCAGAGGAAGAATGAGAGAGTAAAGGACAAGAAGCGGACCGATACTTGTTTCGTAAAACACACAAACAATTTCACGGAGTGCCGTACAAGTGTGGTGTATAAGGTTCCTTTTAGCTGTAGCCGCTGCTACGTAGGACAGACGGGCCGCTGCATTAAGCAGAGATTATTAGAACGTAAAAGATCACTAACTGGAGGCTCACCTTATAATCTATCGTTACATTGTCGATATTATAAGTGCACGCCAAAATTCAATGAATGCGCAGTTTTGTACCGACATTGGAATGAAGAAACGCGTCGATGATTGAGGCATGGCATATCGAGACTAGTGGTAGCGCATGTGTGAGCCAGCCGTCGATTAACATGCATAAAGATGAAATCAAATGCCTTAACAGTTATTTTTCGTGTAGGCCCCCAAGCATGCCGGATTGATAGGTTCGCCTATTTGCCGCGAGATCGAGCGCAGTCGCCGCCTAGCGGCTTCTGGCTCAACCGCGCCTAGTGTGGATTGCTCCGTGCGTCGTCTGCTAGCCCCGTTGCAATTGCATGTGCGCGTACGTCATGCAGATCCTCAAAAGGCGGTTTGTTCCGTTGCGTTAGTGCAACTTTAACCGCTCGTACGTATGCCTAACACGATGTAAAGAAGCATCTGGCCTTGATCGGCTGTATATGTACTGTAATAAGATCAGAGAGTGCTCTTGTCGAGAGTGCTGTGTGTGGTCGTCGTATAAGCGAGAGTCATATCAGTGTAGGTGCCGCTCGGTGGTTCAAGCGCATTGCAAAGTGCACTTGGCGTTGCCCTAAAGATGAGAAGTATTAAATCTCATGTGAATATAGCCTTTTAGCGGCACGGTGGTAAAAAAGGCTCGCATGTACTTGAGCGTTGTGGTTAGGTGTTGTTTATACGTTACGCGACGAGCTTTAGTTGTGTAAGGTCCTGGTCTCACTAGAGAGAAATATTTCGGTTAAGTCACGTCTGACACTTCGGTACTTAAATTGTCCCCTAAAAAGAAGAGAAAATGAAACGCCACAGGAATCTCAAAACTGAGTTGCCTTGCGCAATATTAACTTGTGGCGAAATTTATACAAAAGCACCCGTGTACTTAGATTAAGGTGCGCGTTAAAGAGCGCTGATGGTCAAAATTATTCCAAATGCCGTAGTTTACGTTTATGTCATAGTAATTCTACGCGAAGCCACATATCTTTTTCTTTAGATTATCTTGAGCGTTTGTGTTGCGTTGTTTAGATTGACAGAAGGCAGCGGTCATTATTCGTATGAAAAGGCGTACTTCGGTCCCGTGAAATAACCGGACCTTTGTTCCATTACTGTGGTGCAAGTAATCAATCGAAGAAATTTCCGTGGTGTACAGTTACCTTTGTGTACTGTTACTGGAACAAAAACAAGCGTGTGCGTGTTAAACGTCTCCGTAGCGCTAAAGCGCTGTCAGCCACATAGCTTTCTCCTGCGAATCAAGCCGGGCTCAAACATTGCTATCTTCTCTACTCCGCACCAAGAAGTGGCCATGAAAGCCCGGGGAATTCGTCTCCTCACCATCAACGGCAACGCACACGCGGTCAAAGCATATGCCGCCACCGGAGAAGATGCCCTGAGAGGAGTGGTGCACGGCATACCGCAACACACTCCGTCGGAGTCCTTGCTAGGCAACATGCGGGTTCGTACGCAAGGAGTCGAGCTGCTGCAGGCCCGAATGATTGGAGATACTCAAAGTGCCAACCTCACGTTCAGCGGGCCCGTACTACCGAAAACTGTGTACTATTATGGAGGTGAACTCTTGAGCCACCCCTTTCGCGCCACTATCCAAGTCTGCAAAATCTGCCGCGACAAGGGGCACCGCGCGGACGTCTGCCGTAACCGTGCGCGACGAATTTGCAATGTATGCGGCCTCGAGAACCCCAGCGAAGGTCACCCCTGTGAGCCGAACTGTGCCTCGTGCGGAGAGGCCCATCTCACCGGGGATAAGAGCTGCACTAAGCGCCTAAAGCAACCGCGACAGCCACGAGCACCGCAGACCTCGCGTTCGCACGCCTCCAGGCAATTTAGATGGTTTTCCTCCGAAGGCGAGGAAGAGGACTACAGGGCGGGTCGAGGCGCGCGAAGCGAAAGCGTCAGCACAGAGAAGTGCCGTTCCAAATCTGCGCATCGCGCAGCCACCACCACTGCCACAAGCACCCAGAAACAAGAAGCCCGATACCGGACTCCGGCGAGGAAAGCACCGGCGGAAAAACCCAAAAGCCAGCAAGGATCCAAGACCGACTCCCAGAATGCTCCAGCAGAGGTAAGCCGGGTGGGGGGCGCGTCTTCCACGACCAAACTCGTCACGCAGAGTGAGGAACACCAGCGAGCCATCTCAGAGGCGAGACAACTTAAGGCCAGCTTAGATAGCAAAACGCGAGAGGTGGAAACACTCAAGCGGCAGGTAGCTATGCTCATGGCGCAGGTTAAGACACTAAAACCCACAACACCCACTCCATTGCCGAAACAGCAACCACCAGCACTTGCGACACAGCTCACGCAATCAGCACAAGTATTGCCTCAGCGGCCACCAACACTAACGCAACCTGCACCACAAGAAGCGACAACGCAAGGTCGAACACATGTTTACGTTACAGCAAGGACAAATCCAACAACAATATCAACAAATGCAAGAACAATTACAAGCGCAAATGCAGCAGATGTTTGCGGAATTAGCGGGAACTCAAACGATACGTGGATGACTCAATTCATAAACTCCAACGACCGCGTAAACGACGACACAACGTCGCTTCGGACAAGATGAGCGCAGAGACCATGCTCTATACTGACACCGGTGATACCGCAGCCTCCGAAACCCAACATCATGGCTAACAACACAACCAGACAGCAAGAGAATCTCACTATATGGTAGTGGAACTGTCGATCACTACACAACAAACACGCGACACTAACACAATATATCAAGACGGCACTGGTTCCCCCCGACGTTATCTGCTTGCAAGAGGCGTGGAAGCAACCAAGACCCATCCAGGGTTATTACCTATACACAGACCCGGACTACCCAATGGTGGCAACTCTGGCTCGGAAAGACCTTGCCATACCGAGCGCCGTGGCACCGGGAGTAGAAATTAACCACCAAATTTTAACCATCTGGCCGGTGAAGAAGGGCCGACCCAAGTGCGTCTTGGTTAATGTCTACAGCCCGCGCAGAGACCAAAAACTGACTTTTCGCCACTACTTCACCACGTATCAACCCTACTCGTGCGACGAGACAAACTACTCCTCGGCGATTTCAACGCTTGGCATTCAGAGTGGGGATACAAGACAGGGCGAACGCAATACGTAGAAGTAAATGGCCACAAGTCTAATCCACTGCAAATCACTTCCGGAGTACCACAAGGCTCCGTCGTAGGACCAATACTTTTCCTAATCTATATAAATGATATAACACGTAACATTGATACAAGTACAACGGCACGGCTATTTGCAGATGATTGCTTGATTTATAAAGAAATAAAAAATGCAAATGATCAGAAGGCACTTAACGACACCCTTGCAGTTGTCAGTAATTGGTGCACTACTTCAAAAATGGAAATAAATAAGACCAAAACTGTCGCGCTACGCATCACGAATAAGAGTAAAGACGTCCTCGTCTACAATTATACTATAGGCTCTACCCCCCTCTCAACAGTTGACGCCATAAAGTATTTAGGCGTGACCATAACAGGTAATTTAAAATGGAGTAGCCATATAGAAAAAATTTGCTCAGCAGCGGAAAAGAAACTGTGGTATTTACGACGCAAATTGAAGCTCGCTACGACCCCGGTTAAGCTAACAGCGTATCTCACGTATGTACGGCCAACTCTGGAGTACGCAAATATCATATGGGACCCTCAGAAGTTGGGCTAATAAAAATGTTAGAAAGGGTACAGAGGAGAGCCGCTAGGTTCATACTTTCAAATTACGCCTCGAAAGAATCGGTAACAGAAATGGTACGATTTTTGGGGCTTCCCACTCTAGCTGATCGTCGAAAACTGGCCAGACTGAAATTCCTTTTCCTACTGTCAAAAAATAAACTAAACATAGATATAGACCAATACTTAACGCCACGCAGAGTAAGGATTCTGAGAGGAATTAATGAACATACATATGAAGTACCCCAACAACGCCTCAATATATATGCAAATTCATTTTTTCCAAAAACTATTCAGCAGTGGAATTCACTGCCCTCATCATTGCTCCAATGTACCTCAGTGGAAAACTTCGAGGAAGGGCTCAAGCAATATTTAGCCCAACCTGAGCTCAAAGATTGACATATATGTTTCACTTTTCGTTGTTAATTGTGTTATGCTGTAACTCTTGCTATATTAACTTTATTTAGGAGCTTGCTTAACAAATACACATCCGTATTGTATTGCACTGTATTTTATTCTATTGTATTGCGTGATTTTTGTATTTTGAAATGTCGTATTTGTTGTGCTTGAAATGTTTTGTATTGTATTAGTGATAGCAACTGTAACCCACCCCTGTAACGGCCTCAGGGCCAACAGTATGCTGAAATAAATAAATAAAGAGAGACACAGCAAAGGGCTCCAATCTTCTGAGCACAACACAGAAACACGACCTCTTGCTGATCACGCTGCCGGGCGTCCCCACCAGGGTGGGCAACAGTGTGGCTCGAGATACCTCACCTGACCTCACCGTTGTCAACGACGTGAGTGGAGTAACCTGGAGCAACCTGAACGAGACGCTAGGCAGTGACCACTATATTATCAATGTAACCTGCAACACGGCAAAAGTACGCCAATCCCTGGGGACGGCCAAGCTCACTGACTGGAAAAAGTACAGAGAAAAACAAGAGACAGCACTTTCAACACCAGCCTCGGCAGGAGAATGGAGCTTTTTCCTTAAAGACACATACAACGCCACTACCAAGGAGTATCACACCACACCGGAAACTCCGGCTGTAGACAACCACCTGGCACACCTCTGGGAGGCCCGCAGAAGTCTAGTAAAGCGTTGGAAGCGCCAAAGACACAAAAACAAACTGCGTCGCCGGATAGCCCATTTGGCAGAAGAAGCCAACGCCTATGCCAGAGAGCTCAATAACAACAACTGGCGAAGTTTCTGCGACTCCCTACGAGGCACCCTTAGTACCAAAAAGACCTGGGCTATTCTTCGTTGCATTCTAGATCCAACCAGCACGCGCACGGAAACAAATAACGTCATGAGGAAACTCATCGGAGAATACCCAGGTACGGAAGATGAGCTCATCCAACTGCTTAAGGACACTTACACCGGAGAAGCACAGATACCCTCAACCTGCCCCAGAGACTATCACGGCCAAGACAACGGAGATCTTGACGCCCCCATCACTTTCGCAGAACTCTATGCCGCTACTCAGACTTTCAAGAAGAACACGGCACCAGGCCCTGATCGGGTTACCAACGCAATGCTGAGAAACCTGAGTGATGCGACCATCCAACAGCTAACCGACTTCTTTAATGACATGGTATGGAAACCCAACCGTAGACTACCCTTCGATTGGAAAACGGCGAACATAATTCTAATACCGAAGCCGGGTAAATCGCGTCAACTACAACAACTACGGCCCATATCGCTCACATCATGCCTGGGCAAACTTTTCGAGCGAGTAGTCCTCAACAGATTAGAGACCTACATAGAGCAAAAAGACCTGCTTCCGTACACAATGTTCGGCTTCAGCGGAGGAGTATCGGCTCAAGACGTTTTCCTACTGCTGAAAGACGAAGTCCTGAACCCACCACCGGGAAGTCCGGACAGAATCTTGCTCGCACTCGACATTCAAAAAGCATTTGACACTATCTCGCACTCCCCCATTCTTGAGGGGCTCGAAGACGTCGGGTGTGGAGACAGAATATATAGCTACGTGCAAGACTTCTTGAGCAACCGCACCGCCTGCGTTGGAATCGGTACGACACGCTCACTCCCGTACGACCTACCGGGACGAGGCACCCCTCAAGGCTCGATACTATCACCGCTACTATTTAATATCGGCCTACGCAAACTAGCACTACAACTGGAGAAACATCATGATCTAGGATGTGCCATATACGCGGATGACATCACGCTCTGGGCCACTCGAGGCTCGTACGTCGACCGGCAGGACACCCTCCAAAGGGCCATTGACATGGCCCAGGCCTTTGCGAAAGAAGCAGGCATCAAATGCGCCCCTTCCAAGTCGGCCTACCTACACGTCAGATCCAAGCACACTCAGGTGAATAGAGCACCGGCCCTACAACTATTTCTCGATGGCGAACCCATCAAGAGGACACCAAATATTCGGGTTCTCGGGATGCACGTACAAGAAACGGGCAGCGTCTGCATCGCGCTCTCCAAACTCAAGCGCACGGTACGCAGCAAAATCCACACTCGTCAACAGAATCGCGCGTGGCAAAGAGGGAATGACGGAGGCGGACACCTTGCGATTGGTGCAAGCCTTCGTCATTAGTCGCATAACTTACGCGCTACCCTTTCAAGCCACGCGCCGCACCGAGACTGACCAGGTGGACAAACTGATCCGAATCGCCTGCAAGGCGGCGCTCGGCCTTCCATAGAGAACCAGCACGGAGCGCCTACTGGAGCTAGGGATGCACAACACCTACGAAGAACTCGCCGCAGCCACGATCATCGCTCAGCGAGAGCGACTCAACGCGACGCCCCAGGGACGTTGTGTGTTGAGACGCCTACACTACCCCCTGGCGCCGCAGTTTTGCGGGGACGAGACTGAAATGCTACCACACGCACTGCGAACACGGCTACATGTAGACCCCATTCCGCGCAACATGCACCCTACATACCACGCAAAACGAAGACGAGCTAGGGCGACAGCTCTGCTGAGGAGGCAGGACGACCCAGACACGTATTTTGCGGACGCAAGTCTGTACCCGCGCACAGCAACACCGAGCCCCGCTTTCGCCGCGGTCGCGACAAATAGGGAGCGCACGGTCGCGGCTGCATCTGTACGCACCTCATCCATTGCAACGTCGGAAGCCGCGGCCGTCGCCCTGGCCATACGAGCCGCCGAAGCCAAGGAACAATCGGCATATATACTTACAGACTCACAGAACGCATGCCGCCTATACCTGCGGGGAGTCTTGCCAGCCAGTGTACTACGCATCCTGGGACCGAGCCTCACACAGGACCACGGAATAACCTGGTGCCCAGCACATGCCGGAGTGGACGGCAACGAACAGGTGGACCGCCTGGCTCGAGGTATGACAGGCCGAGCCGCGGAGCACTCCGCCCCAACGAACGCCCCCACACCCGGCACGCCTCGAGAAATTCTGGAGTTTCAGAGATTCGGACGAAGATCCAAGGCTCCTCCCCATCCCAAGCTCAAAAGGGGCCAGGCGAGAGATTGGCGCCGACTACAGAAAAACACATTTCCTCACTTGCAAAGACTACACAAGATGTACCCCGACAGACACGAAAATAAATGCCCTTGGTGTGAAGACACACCAACACTCCGCCACATCACATACGAATGCCAGATGCGCCCTGCAGGCGCCGTCTCGCCGCTAGTCAAAGACTCACTAACAAACTGGTCGTGGGAGGCGCGACTCTCCGATCTGGACTTGGGAAGCCAGCTGGCAGCCCTCGGCCAGGCCCGGCGAGCCGCAGAAGCCAGTGGGGCCCTGGAATAGGGGCTCCACCCACCTGCAGCAGGACTACCTGTGCGCATTAATAAAGTTGTTCTTCTTCTTCTTCCTCAGTAAACCTATAAACTGTCCTACATTTCACGGAGAACTGAATAAGAAATGCGAATGAATATTTGAGCGCGCGCAGTGCACAAAGTGCTATTTCAACTCATCGTGCAGAAATACGGGCTTTTTTTGTTGAGGAGCATCCAAATGAACAAGAAATTAATAATTATTTCAGTCGCGCGATACAGCAGTGCGCAGTAGCTGGAACACAAGCTAAACATGTACAAATAAAACAACAAGAAAATGTCACCCATTGCGAAAACGCCGACTGTTGCCGAAGGCGAGCAACCCATTCGTTGGCAGAATGCGCTTCTCTCACAAGTAATTGTAACGTTCGGCGCGCTTCGTGCATTAATTCGGGAATCAAGAGCGCGCATATTGCCACAAAGCTGCAGTCAACGCATTTTGTTTGCCGGAAATCGGGCCACATCGCTCACAACGAAGCGCTGTTGTGCACGTTTGTATTACGCGCCGACAACCGCCTATCCACACTTGCGCGGCGATGGTACTGCCACCTGTAGCCCGATCTCGCGGCGAATTGCATGGGCATGCGCAGATAAGTTTTCGTTCCTTCTTTCTTTTGCGCCGTTGTGCATCTATTCAGTTGTTAGTCGGCGTTTGTGGTGTCCTGAATTCTTTCTTGTGTCCGTGTTTGCACGCCCTGTCTTTTTTAAATGAATACTTACCAACTAGCTCAGCTCTCTCTTATTCTTTGCATGATGCTTGTACTGCCTTAACTGATTCAAACCTGTGACCCCTCGCTCCGCAGCGCGCACCCGTACACAATTACTCTGCGTTTGCGTCGGATCGCTGGCGACGCACGCTATTTTTTTTTTTGGGGGGGGGGGGGGTTGTAGCGCCCCACCACTCATGGGCAGTCGGCCAAGATGAAAGTCAGTTTCGCTTCCAGGGCGAAGCAATGAATGCGATAGCAAGACATTGGAATGTCACAAGAAGAACTGCAATCAGCTAGAAACTTGCTGCGCACTGCTCAAGCACAAATGACGCAGGAAAAGAAAACACACAAGGTGAGTGCAAACTAACAACTGTCACAGCTCGACACTTGAAGCGCGCTGCTCAAACACAAAGCAGGAGGCACGAAAAGAACGCACAGGTCGAGCGCGAACTGTCACAGTTATTACTTCAACTAACCCGTACTTTGGCTCTTCTAGCTAGCAGACCACTGCTCTCCCAAACGCGACCGCTGCATCGAGCAAAGTGACCTTCGTGTGTTCTATAGCTTCATCGCAAGCACTGCGGTGAAAGCACAAGGCGTACAAATCTCCCCCTCAAGAGATAATCGAGCGAACACGGTAGACAACGCCCTGTAAGTCAAAGTACAAGTCGAAGGCGCACATCCCAACTTCGGTAAAACACTAGACAGATTTTAGAATTGGGGACCCAAGAAATTTGTGAGCCGCCAGGACGCATGCGAAGAACGCAAGCCACTCTTGGGCTCTTGCGCTCGCGTTGTCCCAAGACCCTGCAGCGCCTTCCTTTGGGCGGCAACCAAAGCCGCAGAGCGCGCGACCTTGGCAGTGGGACGTGAAACACGGCTCGCGTTCACTGCGGGCGTCGATTCTGGTGACTAGGATAAAACTACATTATGCTCTAGTTTGTACATATTAACGCGGTAGCGTTAGAGAGCTCGTGTCGCAGAAATTCCGCTGTCGGCGTCGGCACCGTTGGTTGTGAGCGAAAAATCATCCGTGAGCGAAAAATCGAGAAAGTAGCAAATAAAATAAACAATAAAATCTTCGGTCCCAATGAGGATCGAACCCGGGCCGTCCGCGTGGCAAGCAGGTGTCTTACCACAAAGCCACGATGTTGCTTGCAGCTGCACCGGACAAAAACACTACATAAATGTCATGTAGTGAAAGGAGTCTCCACGCATTTTGTTCGGCAGGTGTCACGACGAAAACGAGCCCATACGGTAGGCGCATTCGCGAGGCCATCAAACCATCAAACTACGTCGAAAAACGCCGGGATAGTGCAGCCATCGCCGCTAAATACACACACGAACTTTCAAACAGCTCTAAAAATGGACAACTATGTCCATCTAGAGGAAAACATATCAAGCCAACGCAGCAAACGCTAGATAATGTGCTGCCATCTGTGAGGCATTGTGAGAAATATGTTTCGACGTTTCATGGCATCCGAGAGGGCCGGCGCGCGGCGTATATCTTGGAGGCCATGCGACTCTTGCTTTAGATCGAAAGCCTGTAAAATTCGCGCGCGTGCGTGCGTGTGTGTTTGTAACAATACACATTAATAAGTATGCACTTAGTGGTTGAAGTGCGCACTAGGGGCCGGATTTCGCTATCGCGTTCAACTCTTAAAGGCGAAGCTTAAGTGTCCCCCAATTTTTTGTCGGGCTAAACTTACAGCGCAAATGCTCTTCTTTGTACTTCTTACTTCTTTGTCCCTGCACCGATCTGAATATGATTTAATATCTTCGCGTATCTAGTACACTATCATCAATACAAAAGGGATAACTGCGCTACCTGACACACACGTAACAACCATAGACACACACAGGCGCAGACTTGCAACTGAATTTTATTACACACATTCCTCCTATAAGTACACTTCGCAGAATTCAATACAGAGCATGCGCTTTTCCGAAAGGTGTCATCACAAAAATCCTATCAACCATAAGACGTCATCTTAACAGCGCTCATCGATGAATCTCATTTCTGTGCTATGTAAGAACACCGATGACTCACTGACGCATTCATTTCCCTTCTTCCTAATGTGGGATGCTTCGCAAATTTCCCTTGCTCTATTATCTCGGCAGCGGCTCAATATCTTCACATCTTTCAGCATCGGTTCGCATTTGCACTCAGAGCAGTGGGTGGGTAACTTGGGTAGGTGTCCGTTTGTATTGTTTTTGACTGACAATTCATGTTCACGCATGCGCACGTTCACACATCTACCGGTCTGTCCTACATAACTTTTCCCACATGACAAGGGGATTCACACGTTTTCATTTAGAGCTATTGCTATGTGCGTATGTGCGGTCAGTTTGGCTTGGGCTCTGGCGTATGAAAGAATAAAGCAGTTGTTAGTCAGCGCTTGTGTCGTACGTGTCTTTTCTTCGTGGTTGTCTTGTGCCTTTGCGCTGCAATTTTAGCCGCAGGATTCTGGTCGCGGTATAACATATATACTTTGACTCTGGTTCAGCCATCTCGTTTCTTCTCTCCTGTGGCATAAGTCTAAAAGAGCCAAAGCGTTCCCACTAGCTCGCGTAATACCCGTGCCACACGGGCACAGAAAATGACATTTGGTAGTGAAGATTATTTTTAAGGGCTCGTTTTTTCTTTCTTAGACACAATATTAATGAGAACTAACAGACAGAAACCTGTCTCATTAATTATTAGTTCTCATTAATATTGCCTAACAAAGAAAAAACGAGCCCTTAAAAATAATCTTTCCTTCATTCATAGCGAGGGCCTCGTTCTGGCAGACATGATGCCTTCAGGTAGCTAGTATGCGAGGGATTATTGGTCAGCTGTCTGCTCGTAAATAGATCACATGCTACGTGACGCCAAAGAGGCAGACAAAGAGTGTTCCACACTCGCCGCCATGGCTGCGATCAGCGCTGCCTAGGTTTAAATGCAGATATATACCCCATAAAGTGGACGGGGAGATGACCGCCGCCGTACCTCAGTGGTAGAGCATCGGACGCGTTATTCGAAGGTCGCAGGTTCGGTCCCTGCTGGCGGCAAGTTACCTTTTCGTCCACTTTACTTTCTTCACATTTATATTCCAATATTACAAATAACATCCCCTACACTTTCCTTGGCATTATTGTCTGTTAGTTCTCATTAATATTCGGCATTCAGTTCGCGAATGACATTTTTTTTTCGGCAGAGTTGCTACACGTCCAAACTGAATGACATTTGGCTTGATGATGTCGATCGCAGCATCTTCTGTACTGAGCAATTGTTGAATAGTAATAAAAAAAGAAACATGCGTTTACAAGCTTCATATATCTCAGAGAAAAATAAATATAGAAATAAGCACTGCCGTAAGCTTTAGTTCCTTGCTTTGATTCACGACGTTGCAGCCGACCGTAGCAACCTAAGCCAACGCTAGTCAGATCCACAGCGTAAAAAGAAAATGGCGCCTGTCGCATCCAAAATACAGCGTCTCCCAGCTGAAGATGTTCGTCGAGCGCATTTTTACGCGGCAGCACTTGTGTGCTTCTGTGAAAACTTTATTTTTATGTGAATAGGATGTCGTTTTATATAATTTAGGTATACCGCACTTCGTCAGCTGTGCCGTCGAGAGTATGCACGTATGCATTTCTCAGTCGAATGAGTTCTGGCGATGGCATTAGGTGACGAATAGCATTTGGGCGAATGCCATTTCGTTCGTCCGTGTGGCACCGCACGAATGGCATTAAATCTGAAGGTATTAGGAGGCAAATGCCATTTTCTGTGCCCGTGTGGCACGGGTAAAACCACGAGCCACGGGACACTCTTTTTTTAGATGCGAAGCAGCTTTTGCTCGGGGCTGTGTTGGTCCCTTGGCGATCGTCCGCTTTCTACCACCTAGCATAGCCATCTGTAACATTTTGAGCGCACGCTGAAGCCAAGGAGAAGTCTTCCTCTTGTTCTTCGACCGCCTTGATGATGATACGTGAAGAACACTTTAGGGGCCTGGGCTGCCGTATGCTGTCCTAGCTTGGCGTAACGCAGGCGCTGGCACGAGATAGCGCGTTCGGGCCTGTGTAAGGGGCTGGGTAAGACGCTATGGCCTCTCCCCCTTACACTCTCTCAGCAATCACGGGACATTAAGTCGGAACCATGGGAAACACGTGGAACCATGCGGAATCAAGGAACCATGTGAGGATGCGCTGCTTCGCATCCCCACATGGCTCCCTTTAGTGGGAGATGGTGTAATTTTTTTTCCCTGTCCGACTAGTCACGAGTGGCGTGGCGCTACAACCCCAAAATGGAAAACTAGCGTGGGTCACCAGCAATACGACGCAAACGCAGCGCGGGCAACGATGCAGCATGGCCCGCCTCTGACATAATTTTAATTTCGCCAAGTGTGGCGTCCCGTGCGTTTCACCCAACGCCGCGTGCGTTTGTATTCTGCCGTTAGTACCCTCGAGAACGAAATTATGGAAGGCACGTATGCAACACCGTAACGCAGAACCCACCATTTCTTCATGCATACACTTCATTCGAAGGGCTATTCACCTAAAAGACATTTATGACGAGCTGGACTTTAGACCGGACTGTTACCTCCCCTTGGTGAGGTCCTCGGCCTCACCACCTTTCCTGTATAACACGATGTGAAGGACTCTCACTGTTCTACTGCACGTTGCGTTAGCCATTGAGTGTGTCCTTAGTAACGCTTGGGCGCTTATTGTCGCTATGTGATTGTACTATTGTTTGCTTTATTTGTGCTCTTATTGTGCATTCTAATACTCAGTGTAATGAATACCATGAAAGAAAGAAATGAGACATGACGTAACTGCCCAAGGCAGTGAGCTGCGGAGCGAGGGGTTGCTGGTTCGAAACCCCGGTCGAGCGCTTCGGAATCTTTTTCTTCTCCATTATTTTTGCTTGTGGATTTTATTTATATATTGTACGGAATGCGACACAGAGGCAGCACCCGTTTCTGGCGGGAATGTTCGGGCGTCGGATACAGAGGCAGAGTGACAGCATGACGTCAGTCCGGTTTGTACCAGGCCAGGGTATGTAGCTGTGTGCCGGTGAGCTGCAGCGCGCAGTTGTAGCCTCAAGCTGTAGCACCTCCTGAGCTCCCTCCTCGGTAGACGTCGTGTTAGACTCGCTGGTGGCACATGGAATCCGGCCCGAATGCGGCACTCAGGGCCGCACTCCATTCCACCCAGGACTGCTGCCTCACGCCTTCGTACCTGTGCCACGCCGCGGCACCGTCCCGAAGGCGCTCTACGGCCACGGACTATTTCTGTGGTTCTGTGCAAGACTCGCGAGCCCCGATAGCGTTGACGATCGCCTCCCAATTGTCGGCATCATCATGGAAGCCGCAGAACTCTGGTAACTCGCAGGCAGCTTGTAAGGAACAGAGACAGAGACAACGCCCGATCCTGGGCCAGCTGCTCTATTGTCTCCTCCTCTTGCTCTCCTTGATCTAGCTGCCCGCGCGCCACAATATTGCCACGTGCGTTTCTTTATCACTTTTGCTGTATTCGGTTTTCGGCCACAAAGAGCGTCAGCAACGCTCAGCGCGAACCACGCCTCCTTGTTCGAGAAGCTTGGCGATCATTGTAGATCGTTTTGTTAAGATTGCGCGCCGCACGCGAATGTTCCAGCTTTGTCGAGAGATAACGCCGCCACCAGCGATATCGCTGGAAAGTTCGATAGCGCCTGTATAAAAGCCGACACGCTTGACCGCTTGTCAGTTGATCGACGGTCGACGCTCTGTCCGCCGCTGTCAGTGCATACAGTGTGTACTGCTGTAAATTAAGCGCAACGGTGTTCTCCTAAAGAAGAACTTCTCACCGCTTCGATCCGATTGCCTTCTCGTGGTACCCTCGGCATTGCGGCCAGAGGTCCTCCAGGCTCTCCACGACGACCCGACGTCTGGATACCTGGGTGTTTCTCGCACGCTAGCAAGAATACAGGAGAAGTACTACTGGCCGCGCCTTTCCGCCGACGTCACCCGTTACGTAAAGACCTGCCGGAGCTGTCAACGACGCAAGACACCGCACACTAGGCCACCCGGACTTCTGCAGCCTATCGAGCCACCTCGACGGCCGTTCCAGCAAATCGGGATGGACTTACTAGGGCCGTTCACGACGTCCAATACCGGAAAGAAGTGGATCGTCGTGGCAACTGACTACCTCACCCGCTACGCCGAGACGAAGACCTTACCCAAAGGCAGTGCCGCCGAGGTAGCGAAGTTCTTCGTGGAGCACATCGTCTTGCGTCATGGCGCCCCAGAGGTCCTCATCACAGACAGAGGTGCCGCCTTTACTGCAGACCTAACTCAGGCGATCTTCAAATACAGCGAGACGAGCCACCGCCGCACCACCGCCTACCACCCGCAGACCAATGGCCTCACCGAGCGTCTTGTAGGGAAGCCTTGGGACATGGTAATAGGTTACCCTCTCCAGCGCCTTCTAGTGGGTCGTCCTCTTTGGTTGCTTGTAAAAGAACGCCGCTCGCGCAAGGGAGTTCGTGCTTTGCCGTGACTGTCGCCATTACTCATTGTCGTTGAGTGCTGTATATTAAACACCTTAACAATTTGGTGGAGAGTGCTCTGCTCCCATTCAATGCCCCTGGAGCTCCGATCCCGTACCCTGCCATCTACCATGCCTCAAGACGCCGCCCAGCAAACGCCTCCTCTCGCAACGAGCACATGTCCCGGTGTCCCCCGTATACGCGATCCACCTATCTTCACTGGTGCCGATAGCACCGACGTGGAGGACTGGCTCGCAATATACGAGCGCGTAAGCATCCCCAACAAATGTGACGAAGAAGGCAACGGAGGTACACACGGACGCCAGCGGTGTAGGCCTCGGCGCTGTCCTTGCGCAACGCAAACCAGGGTTCCCCGAATATGTCGTGGCATACGCAAGCCGTACACTTACCAGAGCCGAGACCAATTACTCAGTCACGGAAAAAGAGTGCCTGGCGATCATATGAGCCCTTACAAAGTTTCGACCTTATTTGTATGGTCGCCCATTTGATGTCGTCACCGACCATCATGCACTATGCTGGCTGTCGTCATTGAAGGATCCCTCAGGCCGTCTCGCCCGCTGGGCACTTCGCCTGCAGGGCTACGACATCCGCGTGCTGTACCGCAACGGACGCCAGCATGCTGACGCCGACGCCCTCTCGCGCTCTCCCTTGCCTGACGACAATGTCCCCTACTCAGTATCTCACATAGCTGTTGCTTCAATCAACGTTAACACAATCGCTACCTAACAGCGCAAGGATAAATGGATCACCTCGCTGATCGACTTGCTCACTGATCCGTCGGCAACACCATCCACTCGCGCGTTGCGTCGTCAAGCCCACCATTTCGCCGTTCGTGACGACCTCCTGCACCGACGCAATTACAACGCCGACGGCCGCCAGTGGCTACTAGTGATACCCCAGTCTGCGTTCTGAAATATGGGAGGCCTTCCACTCTGACCCGCAATGCGCGCACTCTGGGGTATCCAAAACTTACCACCGCATTCGAGAACGATACTTCTGGCGTGGGATGTACCGCTACGTGCAGAAGTTCGTTCGCTCCTGCCTCGATTGCCAACGCGGAAAACCTGCAACGCACGTGTCGCCAGCAGGTCTACAACCATTACCTTGCCCTAACCGTCCGTTCGGGCACGTGGGCATCGATTTGTATGGACCACTTCCTCTGACTTCGGCTGGTAACCGCTGGGCCATCGTCGCTGTTGACCATCTAACGCGATACGCCGAAACCGCCGCCCTCCCAGCGGCTACAGCGCGCGATGTTGCCTCCTTCCTACTACACCGATTCATACTGCGTCACGGTCCACCCCAAGAGCTTCTCAGCGATCGAGGCCATGTCTTCTTATCGGAAGTCGTGGAAGCCATTCTGAAAGAGTGTCATGCTGTTCACCGCAAAACTACTGCTTACCACCCGCAGACGAATGGCCTAACCGAACGCTTTAACAGCACGCTCAGCGACATGCTGTCAATGTACGTCGCCGCCAATCACACCAGTTGGGATGCCATTCTGCCTTTCGTCACCTACGCCTATAACACCGCCCCCTCAGAGCACTACTGATTTTTCACCGTTCTTCTTACTGTACGGAAGGCACCCGTCGCACACCATCGACACGATACTTCCATACAAGCCGGATCCATCTGAGTGTGCGCCTATTTCTGACACAGCCAGGCTCGCTGAAGAGTGTCGCGAGCTTGCCAAGACATTTACGACACAGGAACAAGAGCTGCAGAAGAGTATTCGCGATGGCACCACCACTTCTGAACCCACGTTCCTCCCTGGAGCGCTCGTATGGCTCTCGGTCCCTACCACTGCAAGTGGCCTTTCTTCAAAACTGCTGCCGAAATACGAAGGCCCATACCGGGTCGTCGAGCGCACATCCCCGGTCAACTACTTGATCGAACCCATCGAACCAGCTTCGGACATGCGCCGTCAAGGGCGCGACATTGTCAACGTGGAGCGCCTCAAGGCCTACTATGACCCACTCATAGTGACGAGCTGTTAGGTCGCCGGACGGCTCCCTTTTCGTACCCGGGGTAATTGTAGAGAAGCCTTGGGACATGGTAATGGGTTACCCTCTCTAGCGCCTTCTAGTGGGTCGTCCTCTTTGGTTGCTTGTAAAAGAACGCCGCTCGCGCAGGGAGTTCGTGCCTTGCCGTGATTGTCGTCATTACTCATTGTCGTTGAGTGCTGTCTATTAAACACCTTAACAGTCTAAATAAGACCATCGCCGACATGCTTGCCATGTACGTCGACGTCGAACACAAGACATGGGACGCCATCCTTCCGTACGTGACCTTCGCGTACAACACGGCCGTACAAGAAACGACACAGATGACGCCATACAAGTTGGTCTACGGACGGAGCCCAGCAACGACGCTCGACGCCATGTTACCAAACGTGACGGACGAGAAAAACATCGACGTGACCACCTACCTACAGCGCGCCGAAGAAGCACGACAGCTCGCCCGCCTACGGATCAAGAACCAGCAGACGACTGAGAGCCGCTACAACCTTCGACGACGCCACATGGAATACCAACCCGGTGACCGTGTATGGGTATGGACGCCAATACGCCGACGGCGACTTAGTGAGAAGCTTCTTCGACGATACTTCGGACCGTACAGGGTACTTCGACGCATCGGCGCACTCGACTACGAGGTTGTCCCTGACGGCATTACGAACTCTCAGCGGCGCCGTGCACGACCTGAAGTCGTGCATGTCGTGCGCCTCAAACCATATTACGCGCGTTAGCGAATCTGAGGACTGTCATTTTGCTTTATTCATGTACTTTCTTGCTTGTGCTTATTGTTTATTGTACTTTGTTGCTTTATTCTTGTTATTTTTTTGCATGTATTGGCCACCCCCTCCCCGTGTTCTGTTTTAAGCATCGGGACGATGCTTTTTCAGAGGGGGCATTGCCACGTGCGTTTCTTTATCACTTTTGCTGTATTCGGTTTTCGGCCACAAAGACCGTCAGCAACGCTCAGCGCGAACCGCGCCTCATTGTTCGAGAAGCTTCGCGATCATCGTAGATCGTTTTGTTCAGATTGCGCGCTGCACGCGAATGTTCCAGCTTTGTCGAGAGATAACGCCGCCACCAGCGATATCGCTGGAAAGTTCGATAGCGCCTGTATAAAAGCCGACACGCTTGACCGCTTGTCAGTTGATCGACGGCCGACGCTCTGTCCGCCGCTATCAGTGCATACAGTGTGTACTGCTGTAAATTAACTTTCAGTTTCCCGGCCACAAGTTCGGCCAAATAAACAGTTTCATCTCTGACGTGCTGACTGCTGCCTTCGTCGGTGTCACGGCCACGTGACAATATACATATCCGGGACATGACGGTGATGACAACGGCGACGGCAAAAATCCGCCGAGAGTGTCCATCTAATTGCTATCGAAATAAAAGAAGAGCATCCCGTGGCTCGTGGTGGCGCGAGCTAGTAAGAACAATTTCGCTCCCGCAGGCTCATGCCACAGGAGGGAAGAAACGAGACGGCTGAACCAGAACCACAGGTATATATCTTACACCTTGACCACAATACTGAGGCTAAAATTACAGCGCAAAGGCACAAGACACCCTCGAAGAAAAGCAACGTACGACACAAGCGCTGACTGACAAGTGTTTTATTCTTTCATACGTCAGCGCATATATCAGCCCAAGGCAACCTTACCGCAAATGCGCACACAAGTATAGCTCTAAACCAAAACGTGTAACAAGGATGATAGTGCATTAGAGACGCGAAGGCATGAAATCATATTCAGATGTGTGCAGGGACAAAGAAATAAGGAAGAAGTAAGAAGGATAAACAAGTGCGTTTGCGCTGTAATTTTAGCCTCAGGAATATGTGCCAACTAGACCGAAATGAAGTTATGTTTCAGTGAGCAGAATAGACGCCAGCAGGGAACGCGAACCGTCTCTTCACGTGCCACTGCCAAGCACCGTCTTCATTTTCTCCTCAACAGGTTGCGCGCTCTCCGGCTTTGTTCGCAGCCCAATGGAGGGCGCTACAGGGTCTTGGGACAACGCGAGCGCAAGAGTCCGAGAGTGCCTTGCGTTCTGCTATGCGCCTTGACCGCTAGAAAATTTCTTGGGTCCCTAATTCTAAATGTCTACAGTGTTTCGCCAGATTTGGGATGTACGCCTCCGACTTTTGCTTTGAATAACAGAGAGCTGAGCTAGTTGGTAAGTACTCATTCTAAAAAGACAGGGCGTGCAAACATGGACACAAGAAAGAAGTCAGGACACCATAAACGCCGACTAACAACTGAATAAACGCACAACGGAGGAAAAGAAACAAGGCACGAAATGTTATCTGCGCATGCCCATGCAACAGGCGAACCTACTAATCCGGCACGCGTGGCGGTCTACGTGGAAGATAACTGTCAAGGTATTTGATTTGATCTTTAAGCAATTTAATCGACGGTTGGCTCACGCATGCGCTACCACTATTCTCGATATGCCATGCTTCAATCATCAAGCGCGTTTCTTCGTTTCTATGCCGTCACAATACTGCGCATTGATGGAATTTTGGCGTGCACTTACAATCTCGACAATGTAAAGATACATTAAAAGGTGAGCCTCCTGTTAGCGATCTCTTATGTTCCAACAGTCTCTGGTTAATGCATCGGCCAGTCTGTCCTACGTAGAAGCGGCCGCAGCTGAAAGGGACCTTATGCGCCATACTTGTCTGGCAATCAGTGAATTTCTTGGTGTGTTTTACGAAACAAATGTCGGTCCGCTTCTTGTCTTCTACTCGCTCATTCTTCATCTGCACAGCGGCACAAATCTTACCTAGCTCATAGGCAGCCGTGAAAACAACATTAACGCCGTATCTACTTCCTACTTTCTTTAGCCTGTGAGATACGCAATGAATGTACGGTATACCAACGACACGTTTCTTCCTATCGCTTTCTGCAACCATGCTCGCACTTAACATAATGGCTTCTCTAAATGTTCAGCGACAGTGGCCACTGCATTACGAGGATACCCTACATCTAAAAGACGTGTAACCTGTGCGTTAATGGATAATGGAGCGAACTTGGGCGTGTTGATTAAGCATGATGAAACGCACAGCGCAAGTAAACAACGGGCACACAGGAAGGGCACACACACAGCGCTGACTTACAACAAAATTTATTGAAGCAACGTCTCACATATATAGGGAACCCACGCTCAAGTTTGCGGCGCGACGACAGCGCCGCGGCTCTGGAGAGCTCTGGTGCAACTGGGTGCATGCGTGGCCGGCTCAGCCTGTTTGTCGTCAGCGGGAACAGGGGCCCGCGCGCGTCTTCAGTCGGTGCGGGGAACTGGGGCGTGGTGCCGACAGCTTGGCACGCTGAAACGAGAGGCTTGCAATGCGAAGCTCCATTTCCACGTTGGCAGAAGTGACCCCGCGGAAGCGCAAGCGAGGTCCGCAGTATTGCTGTGTCGTGGCGTGCCACAACAGTGCAAACAACACCAAGGCACGCGATTCACGTGTGAAACTGTATCGGTTCTCGGGCATGTCGCACGAGAAATAAAGGCGGCAAGCGTGGATAGCTGACAGCACTGTCTCGCCTTCTATTTTGGCTGTCCGAGTTCATGGCTTTCATTCGTTTCAACTACATGAATCAGTACGTAACTCGGCGCATGCACGCAGCGACTACAATAATGGTTACTCGCTGTCTTCTAGCATTGTGAAAGTCCAGTTACGGTTGTAGGTGAAAGAACTTTGTGTTTTGATTCCCCGTGTTCGTGAGACCTACCCGTCGTTGTTGAACGTTCACACTCGCGTTATACCAAGCGTTGCGCAGTTGGTTGAATTCAATTGAACTCGGCACATTGTCAGAAGTTCGGCGCCTGCAATTCACGCGTCGGGAAGGCTGCTTTATCACGGCGGAACGGAGGTCTGTGCATATTCAGCAAGCTTTGGCATCGTTCTGCAGGTTTGCTTTGTTTTTGTCACTTCATTAGGGTGATATTTAAGCCACGAAATATAACTGGCACTTAATACATGCTTTGCGATTGCAACCTTGAAGTAACCACCTTCTGACTTTGTACAATTCTCTAGCCGCGTTCTCGCGGCAGGTTTTACACGCCTGTCAAGTCGATATCCTCATAAAAAGAGAGCGCAAGCATGACGCCAGAGCCGAAAAAACGAGGCGAGCAGTACACCTAGCTTCATGGTGATTAAAGGTCAGCTAGATGCCTCGCGTCTTAATCGGCGGGTGATTCTACATCGACATGGAGGACTTGACTCTAACCTTGTCCGGAAACAGTGCCATGGCCATAGGCGGAAAGTACGGAGGGGCTGGGAGCCTTGGGCCCCCCGGACTGCCTCATGGGGGGGGGGGGGCAGAGCCCCCCCTGGCCCCGGCTCAGGGTATGTTTTAAGAGCTTGGCATAGGTCCCCGGGTCGTCCTTTCTGGCAGCTATTTCACAGGAGGCTGTTTATGCCCGCTTCTTTTACATTTCAGCCATTTAAACTTCGGCACATGGGCCAGTGACAAGTCAAACATTCAATGGAAAATGCCCCTCAACCGGATTTTTACGTGCATAATATGCTGTACTGATGAACAACTGAAGCGACGACTTAAGCTATGACAAATTAAAAAATTCACCGGCGATTACGATACTGCCTAATTCGCTGAGCGCAGCCTCGTGTTCGGGCAACGCCATGTGTGTCTGAAGTTTTGACTATCCGCAGTTGTAGCAATGTAATGGATTAGAACGTATAACTGGGCAAGTTGGTGTGATTCCATCTCGAATGAATAAACCGCGCAAAAGAACGAGGACGAACAGAAGAAACAACAGACCACAGCGCTGACTCGCAACTAAAACTTTATTTCACAAGGAACAGAATAAATAGCATCTGGGAAAAGATATCAAACGACCATCACGTATGCACAAGGCCACAAAAGTAACAACAACAACAACAAAAAATAACACAATAACGTACGTGAGTGATTAGTCATGAACATGAGGCAAGTTATCGCTGAGATAAGAAACTTCAGTCTGTGACAAGGCTACCGAAGGTGGGCTGACGCATATGCGACTTTCCAATGACATGTAAAAAGCTTCCATTATTTCTCGTGTGCGCTGATCCCTGTGCCTGTGCAAAACTTCCGTCCTATCAAAACTGGGATTACAACCACTTTTTCGACAATGAAGAACCAAATGAGAACCAGTGCCGTTTTTAACATTTTGCGCGTGCTCTTGGATCCTAATGTTTATGCATCGACTAGTTTGCCCTATGTAAATGTTGCCGCAGGAACATGGAATTTTATATACAACGTTAGTTTGACAATCTACAATTTTTTTCCTATGTTTGACCGCGCACCTTAGCCGTTTGTCACTTTTTTCTCCATTTAACTTTCTGTGCACGGCTGGACATACCTGTCGCAACTTGTGGCCCACACTGAAAACAACGTCAACATGGTACCGATTTGCCACATTTTTAATTCCATGTGATAACCTATGCACATAAGGAATCACTGCTAAATTCTTTCTTGTGGTATCGCGATTGCCATCAGCTGGCCTGTTCGGTCTAGCTTTTACTGTTTTCGCCACTTTTTCACAAGCTCTCGTGATAACCGAAGTGGGGTATCCTGCTTCTTGTAGTCTGCACACCTGTCTTGCAAAACTTTGTTGCATCAAGTGGTGACGTGATTTAAACAAAGACGACTGTATGCATGCAACGCCGATACCGCTTTTGACCACTTTCGAGTGTTCAGGTGAAAACGCTAGTAAAGGCTTACCTGCCCTAGGGGAATGCTCCCAACAAATGTGATCCCCCGTACAAAAAAATAACTTTAAATCTAGAAACTGCCACTGTTTTTCGACAGGCAATTCACACGTAAAAGACAGGCCCTTACCGCATTCTCTGAATACTTTTAAAACATCAATAACTCTTCTTTGTATATCACAACTTCTTACAATAACTAAAAAATCGTCTACATAACGCACAACTTTTACAGCCAGGTCTCCGATGCTCTTTTCAATTTTTTGTCCACATAGGCTAAAAAAATGTTACTAAGGACTGGCGCAACACTTGACCCAATGCATACTCCCGATTTTTGTAGATAAAGCTTCCCGTCCCATGCGACAACCGTGGAATTCAAATAAAAAGACAAAATTTCCATGAACCTATCTACGGAAACGAGACATTTGTTAATGAATGACTGCTCATCATTGTCATCAGTTATACAACTCTTGATGCACTGCATTAACGTGTTATGAGGTAAAGAATAATACATATCTTGTACATCAATGCTAAAGCCAGTCGCCTGCCCTGGATTAGACTCATTCAAAAATTTCACCAGTGCACCAGAATTCGGAACAACAAATGGGTCATAGTATGAAAGAGCCGAGAGATGAAGCTGAAGCCACTTCGAAACTTCATGCTGCCATGTGTTCGTTTCCGAAACTATGGCTCTGAAAGGGACATCAGGTTTATGGGTTTTCGCCGTGAAAAAAACCTCAAGCGTGCCAATCTTGGCCTTCTTGACCTTCGCTACTAACGCCTCCAAGTGTAAATCACCCAAAAAGGCTATAGCTCGGTCTTTCTTCTTAGCGTCATTCATACTGACTTGTCTGAAGGTTTTCTCCACAGCATTCATGGCCTTTTCAGCAAACATCCCTTGACGTAAAATCACGAAATAACCCTCTTTGTCGGCTACCACTGTATTTACGTCAAGAGATGTTTGCTGAAAAGGCCATGAATGCTGTGGACAAAAACTTCAAACAAGTCAGTATGAATGACGCTAAGAAGAAAGGCCGAGCTATAGCCTTTTTGGGTGATTTACACTTGGAGGCGTTAGTAGCGAAGGTCAAGAAGGCCAAGATTGGCACGCTTGAGGTTTTTTTTCACGGCGAAAACCCATAAACCTGATGTCCCTTTCAGAGCTATAGTTTCGGAAACGAACACATGGCAGCATGAAGTTTCGAAGTGGCTTCAGCTTTATCTCGCGGCTCTTTCATACTATGACCCATTTGTTGTTCCGAATTCTGGTGCACTGGTGAAATTTTTGAATGAGTCTAATCCAGGGCAGGCGACTGGCTTTAGCATTGATGTACAAGATATGTATTATTCTTTACCTCATAACACGTTAATGCAGTGCATCAAGAGTTGTATAACTGATGACAATGATGAGCAGTCATTCATTAACAAATGTCTCGTTTCCGTAGATAGGTTCATGGAAATTTTGTCTTTTTATTTGAATTCCACGGTTGTCGCATGGGACGGGAAGCTTTATCTACAAAAATCGGGAGTATGCATTGGGTCAAGTGTTGCGCCAGTCCTTAGTAACATTTTTTTAGCTTATGTGGACAAAAAATTGAAAAGAGCATCGGAGACCTGGCTGTAAAAGTTGTGCGTTATGTAGACGATTTTTTAGTTATTGTAAGAAGTTGTGTGTACAAAGAAGAGTTATTGATGTTTTAAAAGTATTCAGAGAATGCGGTAAGGGCCTGCCTTTACGTGTGAATTGCCTGTCGAAAAACAGTTGCAGTTTCTAGATTTAAAGTTATTTTTTTGTACGGGGGATCACATTTGTTGGGAGTATTCCCCTAGGGCAGGTAAGCCTTTACTAGCGTTTTCATCTGAACACTCGAAAGTGGTCAAAAGCGGTATCGGCGTTGCATGCATACAGTCGTCTTTGTTTAAATCATGTCACCACTTGATGCAACAAAGTTTTGCAAGACAGGTGTGCAGACTACAAGAAGCAGGATACCCCACTTCGGTTATCACGAGAGCTTGTGAAAAAGTGGCGAAAACAGTAAAAGCTAGACCGAACAGGCCAGCTGATGGCAATCGCGATACCACAAGAAAGAATTTAGCAGTGATTCCTTATGTGCATAGGTTATCACATGGAATTAAAAATGTGGCAAATCGGTACCATGTTGACGTGGTTTTCAGTGTGGGCCACAAGTTGCGACAGGTATGTCCAGCCGTGCACAGAAAGTTAAATGGAGAAAAAAGTGACAAAAGGCTAAGGTGCGCGGTCAAACATAGGAAAAAAATTGTAGATTGTCAAACTAACGTTGTATATAAAATTCCATGTTCCTGCGGCAAGATTTACATAGGGCAAACTAGTCGATGCATAAACATTAGGATCCAAGAGCACGCGCAAAATGTTAAAAACGGCAGTGGTTCTCATTTGGCTCTTCATTGTCGAAAAAGTGGTTGTAATCCCAGTTTTGATAGGACGGAAGTTTTGCACAGGCACAGGGATCAGCGCACACGAGAAATAATGGAAGCTTTTTACATGTCATTGGAAAGTCACATATGCGTCAGCCAACCTTCGGTAGCCTTGTCACAGGCTGAAGTTTCTTATCTCAGCGATAACTTGCCTCATGTTCATGACTAATCACTCACGTACGTTATTGTGTTATTTTTTTTTTGTTGTTGTTGTTACTTTTGTGGCCTTGTGCATACGTGATGGTCGTTTGATATCTTTTCCCAGATGCTATTTATTCTGTTCCTTGTGAAATAAAGTTTTAGTTGCGAGTCAGCGCTGTGGTCTGTTGTTTCTTCTGTTCGTCCTCGTTCTTTTGCGCGGTTTATTCATTCGAGAAGCAATGTAACATTCGTTACATACTGCCACGGAAACTGCCAGCGCTCGAGTGCTACGCACGCTATATACTCTGTGCGTTGCAGCTGTCGCGAACCAAGTGAAATGTCCACAGCCCCATTAGGACAAGCGAAGCCAGCCGCAGTGCACGTGACCATGGAGGAATGAATACTAAGGAGAGGCCCTGACGTCACATTCGTGAAGCCTCCACATCTCAAACACCCGGATCGCCTCCTAGCGAAGGCGCAGCGAAACATTTCGCATCGCGAAATGTTTCGCTGCGCAAACCGGCAAACTGGCTTCCTTGGCTTCTCTGGCTTTAACGTGTTTGCCGGTTAGTTTTAAGATCAATTATACTATCACTTCTTTCATATCGGGGGCGTACTTTGTGGCGTAAGAACTTTCGACTGCGCGGTTACCTTCGGTAGATTGTGTTTTCAGCAAGCAGTGTCACGTGGTTTCCATCGCTTCTTGATGTTATCTTTCTGTTGCTTCGACGCGTGCCTACAAAAAGGCCCTGCGTTCGAAGTAATAAATCAGTTGTGAGTGCAGCGCCACGTGTGTGTGTCCTTCCGAAATGTCCCGTCGTTTTTGCGCTGGTAAATCTATCTTAATCATGAAAGTATGTGCCTAAATTTATTGGAGTCTTGTTCATTGGCTATTTGTTCGGGCAGCGCGTTCCATAGCTCAACAGCAGTTGGTAGGAAGGATTTGTTGAATGCTTTAGTAGTACCATGTAAGCGTTGAACACTGAGGCTATTACACAGACGGTGTGAGGTGCGGTTGGGCAGAAGAAAAATGGTGTCTCTCAGATGAGGGAATTTGTAATACAGTTTGTGGAAAAGGGAAAGTTGTGAAATCTAACGGCGAAGAGATAGACTAGGTATGCTGAGGGAAGATTTGATGGAAGTGATACTATTGTGCCAGTCACAGTTTGAAGCAATAAAACGTACCGCGCGATTCTGTACTGCTTTGAGTGAGTCAATAAGACAAGTCTGGTGAGGGTTCCAAATCGCTGAGGCATACTCTAGTTTTGTCCGTATGAACGTTTCCTAAGCGAGTTTGCGGACAGGGATTGGGGATAGAAAGAGTGATCGCTTGAGGAGGCCAAGCGATTTGGAGCAGTCATTTATAAGGTTTGTTATGTGCGCAGTCCATGTGAGTTGATCGGTGATTGTAACTCCGAGATAACGGTAACAGTCGACTTGGGTGAGCGCCGAAGATTTGAGAGAGTACTGGTAATTCAAGGTTGTGTGCTTGCGGGTAACACACATGTACTTGCATTTGGAAACGTTGAGGCACATAAGCCAGACAGAACACCAATTTACAATTTTATTTAAGCCTTCCTGGAGGACAAGCTGCTCATTGAGGAAGGATATGCGCCGGTAGAGGACGCAGTCTTCAGCGAATAACCGAATGGATGAAGAAATGTTGGTAGGGATGTCATTTGTAAAAATCAGAAACAGGAGAGGTCTGAGCACTGAGCCTTGTGGTACACCTGACAAGATAGAGCTACTTGATGACTGAATGTTATCGATGACAGTTTGTTGTGAGCTGTTTGTGAGAAAGCATTCTATCCAGGATAGTGCATGGGTATCAAGGTTGAGGCAACCAAGTTTTGAAGTTATACGACGATGGGCGACCCGGTCGAACGCCTTTGAGAAGTCAAGATAGATAACATCAGTTTGAAGAAGGGAATCAAGGTTAAGGTGAAGGTCTGTGGTAAACTCAGAGTTGTGTTTCACATGAGTAGCCCTGTCTGAATCCATGCTGCTTGGGAAAGAAAAAAGAGTGCTTGTCTAGATGAGATGCGATGCTGGAATACAGAATATGCTCTAGGAGTTTACAAGCTATTCAGGTTAGAGAAATTGGGCGGTAATTACATGGATTGGAACGGCTACCATATTTGTGTATGGACACAACATGGCTGATTTTCCAGTCATTCGGAATAGTGAAAGAGGCAACGGACTCAGTGAAAATCAATTGCAAGAAGCGGCAATATTGCGACTTGGTGCCCTTTAAGGCTTTAGCCTTATGCCATCCGGGCCTGCTGCACTGGTAAGTTTGAGGTTGTCGATTAAGTTCGCGATTCCTTGAATAGTTATAATACCCTCCGCCATTGTCGAAAAATTATGGGATGGCAACGTAGCAATATTGGCAATAGGTTCACTAGTGAAAACTGAGCAAAAATAGGAGTTCATGACATCAGGACGATGACCCCTGGAACAGTTGATCCGTCAGAGTTAATAAGCGCTATGCTATGACATGAGGTGCGTTTTGGTGACAATGAGTTCCAGAATTTGCGAGGGTTGTCTCGCAGTATGCTCGGAAGGTCCACGTGAAAATATTAACGCATACAGTGCCTCAGTAAGCCGGTGTATTCACGCAGCACCGTCAAGTATCTCTCCCATTTTTGCGGATTGTTACTTCGCTTGAGTTCACGGAAAATGCGCTTTTTTTCTGCATATCTTTCTGAGGTTATTGGTATACCAGGGCCTCCCAGCATCTCCGCGGATGCGGACGAGAGGAACATAGGCATCAATAAGAGACAAAAGTTTGCCCTTATAGAGTGTCCAGTTTTGCTCAACTGTACGGAGAGAGGCTGACCGCTGGATGTCTCCGAAAAAAGATTCCAGCTGATTGTTTTTTTTTAAGTTTGCTTTGTTATAATCTCGGATCTCCTTGGTCGACGGCTAACGGTCTGGGAGCTCAATGGCTATGTTAAAAAGCAAGATGTTATCGTCACTAACACCTTGAACACACTGTAAGAAATTAGTTTCTTCACTCTCGGTAGTTAGAACTAAATCTAGGATGCTACTACCTCCAGTAGGTCTGGTAACAACTTGGCTTAAGCTGTACATGAGGACGACTTCAAGGAAATCTTTGGATGCGCGGGCCGATGCGACGCAATTATCCGAATTAATATCCGGAAAGTTGAAGTCGCCGCATAACACAAGATTTGCACGAGGAAAGCGGGATATTATATCGGATATGATGGAATTAAGTTCGTTTGTAAATGAAATGTCGAAATCAGGAGCACGGTAACAAGCAATCAGTATGTTCGTGCTTGCCGGTAGCGAAATCTTGAGGCAGAGAATCTCGTGCTGGCTTACAACAAGTATGAGGGAAGAGACCAGACATCGCTTGGCAAAACCCAAGGCCCCACCGCCCTTACGGTAGGACCTGTGCCGCCTAAAAACGGTATACGACGAGTTCTTCAAAAGCTCGTCATCCACAATGTCCGAGTTCAGCCACGATTCAGTGATAATCACAAGGTCAGTGTCATCGTCTGTGATGACTGCTTCCAACGTTTCTTTTTTGGGCAAGAGACTTCGAACATTAGTTAGCATAACGCTCATCGTGTGGAACGTTGGGCTTCTTGACGGCGGCTGGCTGGGAGGGGTAGGGTCGGAAAGTGGAAGACCAGCGATACGAGTTGATTGCTACTTTGTTAATTGTATGACTGAATCCGAATGCGCGTCATAGACGAACTGCTTGTCGTCAATGAGAAGCTTGTCAAAACGAATCTTGAATTGAGAACCCGTCTGCACACTAAACGTGTGCAGCTTCTTACGGGCTGCGCGCACGTGCGCAGAGTAATCTTCACGAACAGCGAAAGAGGAGACCTTAAGTTTCGAAGCGGGTGCAGTGACTGAACTTCATCAGCTCTTTTCTGGACGATTTCAACTCGAGCAGAAACTGCACTCAACGAAGCTTCAATGTTAGTTTGGGAACTACGGATTAATGAGAGTTCGTTGAGCATGGTACTTCGGGATAATTCTAAACGAGAAAGCGCCTTTGACATTGACTCGAGCGATGAAGCAGAGCCGGACGCATGACCGCGGTTCGATTTTACGTCGCCTGTTGTACAAGCAGAAGTGATACAATGTGAAACGCAAGGTAGCAATAGCAAAACAGCTTGCATAGTAGATTGCGACAACTGTCAATCAACTGAGGGGAGCACGACACCGCAATTAAAAATGGATCATTAGAAAACGAGCACAACTTGCGTTGGCAAGGTAACTGACCTGCAGAAAAAATAGCAGTTGTGTGACCATGTTCCATACGGTCTCGCGCCCCGACTGGCCGCGAAGTGGACTAAATAGTGGCAGCTGGGGCGTGTCGGCCGTGCTGATAGTACAGTCAGGTTGCTAGACAAGAAATGCGCTCGTGCCCAGGAACGACGGGTTGGCAGAAGGATGACTGGTTTCGGGCTGGATGGGTAGGTATTCCGGTTGTGATGGTCGGTTGGAATGAGACATCCAGGCTACCTCGGCACGCTCAAAGCAATCAGACGAAAGGGTGGTGGCCCACAGAGGAGTGGCCTGCAGAAATATTGGCAATTGCATGACCCTGTTCTATACGGTGGCACGCCCCGACTGGCCACGAAGCAATGCTGGACTAAATAGTGGCAGCTGGGGTGTGTCGGCCGTGCTGATAGTACAGTCAGGTTGCCATGCGAGAAATGCGCTCGTGTCCAGGAACGGCGGGTTGGCAGAAGGATAACTGGTTTCGGGCTGGATGGGTAGGTATTCCGGGTGTGATGGTCGGTGGGAATGACACATCCAGGCTACCTCGGCACGCTCAAAGCAACCAGACGAAAGGGTGGTGGCCCACAGAAGGGTGGCCTGCAGAACAAATGGCAGTTGCATGACCCTGTTCCATACGGTGGCGCGCCCCGACTGGCCACGAAGCAATGCTGGACTAAATAGCGGCAGCTGGGGCGTGTCGGCCGTGCTGATAGGACATGTCAGGTTGCCAGACGAGAAATGCGCTCGTGTCCAGGAACGACGGGTTGGCAGAAGGATGACTGGTTTCATGCTGGACGGGTAGGTATTCCGGTTGTGATGGTCGGCTGGAATGATACATCCAGGCTACCTCGGCACGCTCAAAGCAACCAGACGAAAGGGTGGTGGCCCACAAAAGGGTGGCCTGCAGAAAAAATGGCAGTTGCATGACCCTGTTCCATACGGTGGCGCACCCCGACTGGCCACGAAGCAATGCCGGACTAAATAGTGGCAGCTGGGGCATAGAGTTAATATACTGACTCTAGAGGAAAAGCTCCCCATAGGGCCCATGCATTGAAACCTATAACCGCATGGGTTCCTCCATGATGGAACAAAACGATCGTTGCCAGCGTTGCCAGACCCTGAGACGCTCGCTATATTTGACGGTAGTAATCAGTTTTAATCTACCAACCTAAGCCAGCTACGCGCTGTTCAGAGAACATCAGCTGTGTTTCGATGCGTGAAGCCGTGTGTTAGTGTACGGTTGTCTGTGCAGCTGGTCCAGTTGCTTACAGTTAAAATTTCCACCTGTTCGTGCATGGTTTTTACTAGGCACTCCCTATCAAAGTTTCTCCGTTCGCTGGCACAAAGGTCACTCGACAGATTCGCAGCTCGAAGCAAGGTCCGTAGGGCGTGGTCGCGCGCTGATTCGACTTGCAATGGCGAGACACCTGTATCCACGTTCTTTTTCAGCTCATTGCTGCCGTACTTCAGCGCAGAGAGCCGTAAAGCAGAAAAATGACGATTGCAGCATGCAGCGGCGATTGTGAGTGAGACATCCTCCGAAAGCTTCATCGAAACTAAAGTTACACGGGCCACGAAGCTTTATCGCCGTTAAAAGGTCTAAAAAAACCGGTTGCGACTAGTTCGTAAATAACTTTAAGGGCTTGTCTCATCTCTTCTTTGCCGTCCGTCCTGGTTTTCACTGAAGTATTCAGCTTGAAAGAAAAAAGGGCTGTCACATGAAGTCGAGTGGTATGCGGCGACAGAAAACGCACACAACGGGGACACTGTGACAGCTACGAGATACAGGACGCGAACGAAGTTACAGGGGCTTTAACACGAAGCGCAAACCGGCACAATCGGCCGCAAGCACACACTCGCGTACTCGCGAGTGTTGATATGGTGGTGCCATCTAGTTAACCAGCCTGCAAACGCTCCTTTCCGCGCGCAGTAAATTGCATAAATAGTCGTCGTATTCCTTCGTGGAAGTATTCAAAATAAACAAAAAACAATATCCGCGTGTTTTTAATTGTGCAGATGTTTCTTTAGGATTGATATGTGATGGCAAGAATGACAACGTTCCAAGATGTCAGCGTTCTTGTGGTTATAAGTCTCGCGGCCCAGCTTTTCCTCCAGCGTCAGTATATTAACTCTATGAGTTGGGCGTGCCGGCCGTGCTGATAGTACAGTCAGGTTGCCAGACGAGAAATGTGCTTGTGTCCAGGAACGGCGGGTTGGCAGAAGGATGACTGGTTTCGGGCTGGATGGGTAGGTATTCCGGTTGTGATGGTCGGTTGGAATGATACATGCAGGCTACCTCGGCACGCTCAAAGCAACCAGACGAAGGGGTGGTGGCCCACAGAAGGGTGGCCTGCAGAAAAAATGGCAGTTCCATGAATTTGTTCCATACGGTGGCGCGCCCCGTCTGGCCACGAAGCAATGCTGGACTAAAAAAATTCGCCGGGTATCTGCGTGCTTCGCTGCAAATGTCGTCTAAAGACGATAGAAGAGGCGTTGCGTGAGATATGAACCCCATCTGGCAATACGTCGGGAAACATGAGTGTTGTGTTGCGGGCTGGTAGTCCCGGCGCAGCGCAGGCGAAGACCGGCGGTGACCAACGCGACCGACGGGGACTCCAGCCAGCCCGAACTCGCGGTTTGGCGCGAAGCGCTGAAGCAGAAGAAATGTCGGCACTCAACGAGTACTCTCCACACACTCTTATTTACATGTCACCTGGGTAAAACAGGAATGCCAGAGCGGCGCCCCATGGCATTCGTACAGTGCAATACAGAACCGAAACCGAAACAACAATGAAATCGTTCAGATGGCACGGAGGAAGGCAAGTTTCCGCGCAGTCGCATTTTCAGTGCAGCTTAGGAAACTAGAGTCTTTAGAATTACGCATGTATGCATTTTCTATTAAAGGAACACACCGCCTAATACTTACCTAGTGATGTTGCGCCTCAGATATGCGTAATGTTTGCTTTTTGATCGACAATATAAACAAGTATGAACCTAGTCAGCCGTTCATGATGGCTGGCCCTTGGGCAAGTGGTTCTACTTTGGCCGAGTGATTGAATCGAGTGACGTGCCGACAAACAGAAAGACAGACCAAACTTCTCCGTTTAAGTATCCCAAGAAAGACTACCGTCTTTAATAGTGGCAGCTCGGGCGTGTCAGCCGTGCTGATAGGACTGTCAGGTTGCCAGACGAGAAATGCGCTCGTGTTCAGAAACGACGGGTTGGCAAAAGGATGACTTGTTGCGGGCTTGATGGGTATGTATTCCGGTTGTGATGGTCGGTTCGAATGAGACATCCAGGCCACCTCGGCACGCTCAAAGCAACCAGACGAAAGGGTGATGGCCCACAGAAGGGTGGCCTGCAGAAAAAATGGCAGTTGCATGACCCTGTTCCATACGGTGGCGCGCCCCGACTGGCCACGAAGCAATGCTGGACTAAATAGTGGCAGCTGGGGCGTGTCGGCCGTGCTGATAGTACAGTCAGGTTGCCAGACGAGAAATGCGCTCGTGTCCAGGAACGGCGGGTTGACAGAAGGATGACTGGTTTCGGGCTCGATGGGTAGGTATTCCGGTTGTGATGGTCGGTTGGAATGATACATCCAGGCTACCTCGGCACGCTCAAAGCAACCAGACGAAAGGGTGGTGGCCCACAGAAAAGTGGCCTGCAGAAAAAAATTCCACAGCGTATCCACGGGGTGAATGATGATGAGTGGGGCGAAGCTCTCGTACGGCAGGATCTTGGCGGCGGCGTCGCGCAGCTTCACGCCCAGTACATTATCAACGACGTGAGATCGGGCCGGTTTATACTGAAGGGTCGATGAGAGTCATGGCGACTTGCAGCTCACTTTACATGTACGCTGTGAATTTTTATTGTTTAATCACGCACAGGAGAAATCTCACCGGGCACTACCTTGGAGGTAAACAATGGCTGCTAATGGGAAATGAGAGACAGAAGAAGTCGGCTTTTAGCGAACACTTACACTTCTACTTCTACTAACGTTTCCTACTGGAACATGCCAATGGCTGCTAATGGGGAATGAGAGACAGAAGAAGTCGGCTTTTAGTTAACGCGCACGCTGCGAATATTTTTTCTTCTTCGAAAGTTTCAATCGAAACTAAAGTTACACGGCCCACGAAGCTTTATCGCCGTTAAAAAGCATAAAAAAATCGTTTGCGACTAGCTCGTACATAACCTTCAGGGCTTGTCTCATCTCTTCTTTGCCGTCCGTCCTGGTCTGCACTGATGCACTGAAGTTTCCAGCTCGAAAGAAAAATCACAGCATATCCACGGAGTGAATGATGATGAGTGGGCGAAGCTGCGGAGGTTCATCGGTAAACCGTGAATCTTCCGTGAATTCTGCCCAGTACATCATCACCTACGTGCGATCGGGCGCGTTTATACTAAAGGTTCGATGAGTTATGACGACTTGCAGCTCACTTTAATTTTACATGTACGCTGTGAATTTTCATTGTTTAGAAAACCATTGCTTTAGAAAAATCTGGCGCCTTTCGTTAAGCAGCTGGCGTTCTTTCGTTTTGCTTTTACAAAACATCTGGCGTCTTTCGTTGGTTTATTTCATCAATTAACGGCGTTTTGAACAAAATTTTTATTGTTTAATCACGCACAGGAGAAATCTCACCAGGCACTAACTTGGAGGTAAACAATGGCTGCTAATGGGAATGAGAGACAGAAGAAGTCGGCTTTTAGCTAACACTTACACTTCTACTTCTACTAACGTTTCCTACTGGAACATGCCAATGGCTGCTAATGGGGAATGAGAGATAGAAGAATTCGGCTTTTCGTTAACGCGCACGCTGCGAATTTTTTATTGTTCAACAACGCACAGGAAAAATCTCCCACCGGCACCACCTTGGAGGTCAAAGCGTAAGACTTGTTACGGACTACGACGACTACTACTGCTACTACTACGACGACGACGACTACGAGGGACGAACGGGTGCCGCCTTAAGGAGCTTCGCCCCTAAAGAGGGCTGTCACATGAAGTCGAGCGGTATGCGGCGACAGAAAACGTACACAACGGGAAACTATGACAATGTTATGCAGGTTCTTTTTCTATTTACGACAGCTCTCTAAGACTGAGCGTCGGAGAGCTTTATTAAGGACAAAGCCGTTGGTTTAGCAAACACACAAAACGTTTAATTACATACTGAAGGAGAAGTAACTATACACCGTTAAACACTTAATAAAAAGTTCACTGCACACATTAAAACATTCCTAAATAACAAACAAAATGCGAGTTCAAAGACCTAAACTCTAGAGTCTAGCTCTGACGCGGCTGAGCAGCGGAGCGGGGAATAATACATGTTCGGTCTCACTAGCCCGCGGAGGCTTGGCTGGTGGAGTTGGCGCGTGTGGCTGGCGTTGACGAGGGCACGGTGGTTACTGGGCGACGCACTGAGATGCCTGGAGAAACAGGCCTAGGCTCCTGGGTGCACAGCTCGGGCCTGTAGCCCAACTGCTGCTGCTTGCCTGCCAGAACCTAAATCCGCAGGCCTTGAGGTAGTGTTCGAGTACCATGGTTGAGGTCTCCTCGCACAGGAGCAAGGCGGCAGGAGGCTCGGCCGGTTGAAGTCTTGGTGGCTCGGGTCCGCAACCCGACGGCCATCTTCAGCGCCCGCTCCGGTGCCAACCTTCCGCTTGTCTCGTTCCCTTCGAACTCGCCGGCTCTCCTTCGACCCAGGCTTTTCCTCGGTCTCGGGTCAACTTGTCCGGTCCTGATTGGCGATGCTGAAGTTTCGTGGTGCCCAACTATTGGTCCCTGGAATCTCCGTGGTGACTTCTGATTGGGCGACTTGCACGTCGAAGCTTTGCGCCACGCGCTGTCGTGCTGGACGTTTCGACGTCGTCGTCTTCCTCTTTTATTTGGCCACCGTTTGCACGCGCTAGTCTTCTTTTCATCTTGCGCACTTCTGAAAGGCGCACACTTCAAACGCGCACCACACATCACATAGGCCCCTTTTTCGAAAAGTTTTTCACTTCGAAAAACTGCCGCTCAGTGCGCGGAACACATAAGTGATAGGCAGCACACAATAATATCACTCACACCAACGACAACCAGAACACAATACTTGTTCACCTGCCTTAGAGTAATTAACCAATTGCGTTATAATACCATGATATAACACTAAACAATTAACGCCAATGGGTGCCACTTTGCAGTCTTCTCTCTAATCATACAGACATCGAGAACCCAGCGTTCACAATAAAGCTCTTAGTAGTATTCACAAAACTCAAGTCCGTTTGCTACAGGCTAGAACTCATTACTCATTTACACGCACTATCCGGACCTAACGAACACACAAAAAGTACAATGAATATTCGAAAACTAAGTCCGTTTAGTTCAACCAGTGCTTTCCCTATGCAACAACAAAAACCTTGCCAAAAGCTATGTTGTATCACATTCAACCTCAAATGAAAGTCCACAACCAACCCGTATATCTACAAAACATATAAATCCGTTGTCCAAAGTCAGGAATCCAAAAACAGCGACCGGTCATTGAACTTGATGCTCAAGTAATAGCGCCCCACACGAGGCGAGTGGCATCATTCAGACGCTTAAGAAACAACCATGGTAAAGACGCTGTGAAGCTTGTTCGTTCAAACGCGCGTCTGTACCCCTGCATGCGACCACACGGACGCTCTGTGGAGTTTCTAGCCTCAACGGAACGAAGATGGAAATCCAACTGGCGGCGTCGCCTCTACGCGCACCGCGTCGGAAGCGTTCGAGTGAACCCTTCCGGTGAGCTAACACTTGGTCTTGGCTTATATGCCGTCCATGCATCCGACATCTTGGAAAAAGTGTCTTCAGCACACCTGGATGTCACAGAAGACGCATGATCTTCCTCACTGCTCAAAACGTTACACTCTGGCAAATGACCACCACCTTCTAGCTCGCCTTCTTTAGATTGAGCGCTGACTTCAACCCTCTTGACCCTTCCATATTGGTCATTCGGCTCGGCTGGATCGATAGCTACTGGGGAAAGCACTTCCGACGCTAAACTGTCCGCTTGGACAAGTGCTTCTGCTCTCTCCCCATGGTCTCTCGGAGAGCCCGCATCTGCAGAAACCAGATAAAGCGGACACTCTCTCTTTAGGACCGAGTTATTCACACGGTCTTCAACCATGTACGGGCGCCTGTTACCATCTCCTGTGGTACACAAGGATCGGCTGCCACCACCTCAAACCTTACTTCATGGCACTCGTCGTGACCACCGAGCCAACCTTTTAGTTCTTCAGGGGAACTGTTGAGAGGCAATCCTGCCTCTTCCTTATATGTGCTTGGCCTCTCAGAGGTTCCAAAACACCTGTCACTCTGAATGGAACTGTCCTGTTCCAGGCTTGCGAAGCTGTCCACCGCTTCATCAAACTCTGCAAGAATCCTGCTTTCTTGGCCGCCTACCTCTCTGCCATGCTCTATCTGAGCTCCTCGCTCTAACGAAAGGCTATGGCGAGGTTCAAGGCTAACCTTACAGAAATCCAATTCGCTCCCGCAAAAACCGCTATCGGAACAAACATCGACCGCTTGTTTCCGTCTCTGTATTTCTAGTTGCGCCCCTTTAGGCATCGCGAGTTCGAGTCGCCGCTCAAGTTCTCGCCTCTCCACTTCGAGCTGTTCCTTTCTTGCTCTTCGATCCGCAGCCCGTTCCTCGCGCGCTCGAGCCATCCGCTCGTCATACCACGCTCTGAACTACGCTCCCTCGAGACCAATACGTTCCGCCAGTTCCAATATTTCCCACGTGCTCGTCATGGCTTTAACTATTGAACAATCAAGTTGAAAAACAAACGGCTTTGTCCTGTCGCTGCGGACGCCAATTTGTGATGCAGGTTCTTTTTTTTCTCTGTGTTTACGACAGCTCTCTATGACTTGGCGTCGGAGAGCTTAATTAAGGACAAAGCCGTTGGTTTAAACACATACTAATAAACCATTAGAGAAGGAAAAAATCTACAACACACTAAACACCGAACAAAAGGTTCACTACACACGGCAGAACGTTCTAACCACAAACAAAGCACAAGTTCAAAGTTTTAAGTTAAGCGTTATAGTTCCGGCGCGGTTGGACAGCGGAGCGGGGAAGAAGCTAGTCTGGTCTCACCCACTAGCGAAGGCTTGGCTGGAGGACCGTAGAGTTGACGGGTCTGCCTGGTGTTGACGAGGGGCCGGTCGATGCTCGGCGATGCATGGCGAAGCCAAGATTAGCCCGATGAGGCGGCTCGATGCAAGACTCGGGGCCCGTAGCCCAAATGCCGTTGCTTTGCCTGCACCGGGATCAGCAGGCCTTGCTCTCGAACGGACGAACCGTTGAAGTTCACCCTCCCTGAACGCCGTGGTCCAGAGGTCCCGGCCAGGTGAAGTCCTGAAGGCTCGGGTCCGCAACCCGACTGCCCGTCTTCAGCGCCCGGCTACCGCCTTCCTGCCCCGTTTGCCTCGAACTCTATGGCTCTTCTTCGACCCAGGCTTTTCCTCGGTCTCGGGTCAACTTTTCCGGTCCTGATTGGCGATGCTGAAGTTTCGTGGTGCCCAACTATTGGCCCCTGGAATCTCCGTGGTGACTTCTCATTCGGGAGACTTGCACGTCGAAGCTTTGCGCCACGCGCTCTCGTGCTGGACGTTTCGACGTCGTCGTCTTCCTCTTTTATTTGGCCACCGTTTGCACGCGCTAGTCTTCTTTTCATGTTGCGCACTTCTGAAAGGCGCACACTTCAAATGCGCACCACACATCACAGACAACTACGAGATACACGACGCGAACGAAGTTTAGGGGCTTTAACATGACGCGCAAACCGGCGCAATCGGCCCCAAGCACACACTCGCGTACTCGCGAGTGTTGATATGGTGATGCCATCTAGTTTACCAGCCTGCAAACGCTCTTATCCGCGCGCAGTAAATTGAATAAATAGCCGTCGTATCCTTTCGTAGAAGTATTCAAAATAAACACAAAATATTATCCGCAAGTTTTTAATTGTGCAGATGCTTCTTTAGGATTGATATGTGATGGCAAGAATGACAACGTTCCAAGATGTCAGCGTTCTTGTGGTTATAGGTTTCGCGGCCCAGCTTTTCCTCTAGAGTAGAGTGTACTAGAACTGTCGAGTGGCGTGAACGCGCCTCTCCGCCTGATGCCTTCCGCGTCGACCGTAGCGGCGGCGCTGCAGTCGCTCGGTACTGAAGGCGCGCGGCGCCGCGCGCAAGAACCGCTGGGCGCGTCGGCGGCACCCGGCTAATCGGCACTATTACTGATGCGGCTTTCGTTGCGTGTCTATCATTATTAAGCTTAGGACTTGTCGTGGTAAGCCTTGATGGACGAAACTTCAAAGCTTTTAATGGATGCTTGCTTCAAAATACCTTTGTGAGATACTGCAAATCAGTTCTTGTAGCCGAAGTGACTGCTGGAAGGTACGCAAAATATAAAAAGGAAAACGGGCTGATACCGACCGTGTAGATTCACGATCTCGGTTTAATTGAGCCGAACTCATTGCTGGGCTAGTTAGTACATTACTCTCAATTAACTAGACGCCGAACGACCGCCAGAAGAGAGAGACAGAGGAAACAGAAAGGGCGCATGCCTTATTCTGATTTCTCCTGCTTTAATGTTTTCTTCTGGTGATGATTCGGCGTCTAGTTTATCCAGAGTAACTGAGCTGCTCTATTGGAATTTAACTGTGCTCAGAAAGCTGTGTGCTGATATTCTGCCGAAAGCCCGCCGAACATTTACCGCGCGTTGGCGAAGCTGTGTGTACGGTGCGTATCTTTACAAATGCGCTGTGTAAATGTGACTTTTTCGACATTACGAGTGCTCAAAGGGATTGGAAGTCAAAGGTAGCTCGACCGGTACAAATAACGGTCGTCCTCAGGGGCGTTGCATGGATATTGTTATTGGCGCCGGGTGGGGAGGTGAGACTGTAATATATATATATATATATATATATATATATATATATATATATATATATATATATATATATATATATATATATATATATAAACATAATATCGCTAAGCGTGGAGCACCACCGCCCCTCCTGGCTTCACTTTTGACACTTTACAGATAAGCAATGAAATTATAATACACATAGGCGTGCGCACAGGGGAGGCAGGGGGGGCGCCCCCCCCCAATCACCTAAGAGGGGGGGGCGCAAGATCTGCCCCATACATTGACTTAGAAGGAGGGGGGGCGCTGCGATAAACCTTTGCCCCCCTGATGGGGAACCCTGCGCACGCCTATGATAATACATACGGGCTATATTTACATCTGCCCATTTTAAGATGCTTGAAATAAGCCCTGATCCATGAATTTGTGCCTCGGAGGTGAACACGCGCTTTCCGCTCGGCTTCTTGGCTCGGTTTCCTGGTATTTTAGGCACTCAGAGGTCGCAAGCACTCAGTAACCGCGGAAGCACGCTGTTGAAACAAGATAGCCTTTCGGCATTAAAAAAACAGAGCAAAACTGGCAGAACTCAGCCGTCACTAATATAAATGTTGTGGGAGAGTTATTTGTGCTTAGGTTACTGTTGAAAGAGTCGAGCGCATTGGAGCGCATATAAGGATCAATGCTCTGGATATCGTAGAGACTGCCGGCGGGAGAATGGTAGGCTTTCGTCGCTGGTTTGTTATTTCTTCGTAGTCAATGTTCGTAGGGACTTATAGTGTAGCGCGGCTCGAAGTGTTGGTTGCAAACCGCACAGCAATCAGTGAGCAGCTAGGTGCAAAATCCGATTGTCGCCTTCTTTGGGGGCCGGCAGGCTCCAAAAACAGGGAACATCTCGGCGCAATTTTGGCACGCCTGCATATTCACTCGTGCACAACAGCGCGTAGCAGGCGTTGAGACATCGATTAAAGCTCAGTAATGCATTAAACGCGCTCAAAACGCGCAATTACACGCTTTCGTAGGCTGCGACGAGCGCGCGCCAAATGCAGACGCTCTCCACAGCTTCAGTACAAAGTGACTACAGCGCCGCCGCTACGATCGCCCATCGGAGCATCACCCGAGATACGGCGCGGCCGCTTCGTTCGTTCCACTGCCCCCTTCTAGTACACTGTATCTAGAGTAAGTGGGTGTGTTCCAATACTCACCGTAGACGGCTAAATAGACAGCTAAGTGGACAGCGGCCATCTTAAGTCCCATTCCAATTCTCACGTAGCCGGCAAAATAGACAGCTTCGAGAAAGACAAAAACGATGCAGGCTACTTTGCTGTCCAAACAAGATGGCGGCTCAGCGCAATGCTCGCGTAGCTCGGATCTCGCCGGTATGGTCGTCTGTGCACCAGTAGGCGCGTTTCCAGGCGCTCAATGTAAGCTGCGTTAATTTTTTAATAGGTTTCAACACGAAAGAGGCTAAAGAAAGGACATTTACGTTTGTTTTTCTTAGCTTTCTCTTCTCGACGCGAGGTGGCGTCACGTCACGTAGACGTCTTCTAGACGCGTTCCATTTGTCGGACAACATGACCTCGACGCTGTCTTCTAAGCTGTCAGCGTAGACTGTCTACGGTGCTGTCCAGAATTGGAACACAGCCAGTATATTAACTCTATAGTGTCGGCCGTGCTGATAGTACAGTAAGGTTGCCAGACGAGAAATGCGCTCGTGTCCAGGAACGGCGGGTTGGCAGAAGGATGACTGGTTTCGGGCTGCATGGGTAGGTATTCCGGTTGTGATGGTCGGTTGGAATGATACATGCAGGCTACCTCGGCATGCTCAAAGCAACCAGATGAAAGGGTGGTGGCCCACAGAAGGGTGGCCTGCAGAAAAAAATGGCAGTTGCATGACTTTGTTCCATACGGTGGCGCGCCCCGTCTGGCCACGAAGCAATGCTGGACTACATAGTGGCAGCTGGGGCGTGTCGGCCGTGCTGATAGGACATGTCAGGTTGCCAGACGAGAAATGCGCTCGTGTCCAGGAACGACGGGTTGGCAGAAGGATGACTGGTTTCGGGCTGTATGGGCAGGTATTTCGGTTGTGTCGAGATTGTAAGCGCACGCCAGACTTCGATGAATGCGCAGTGTTGTACCGGCATAGAAATGAAGACACGCGCCTGATGATTGAAGCATGGCATATCGACAATAGTGGTAGCGCATGCGTGAGCCAACCGTTGATTAACTTGCATAAAGATGAAATCAAATACCTCAACAGTTATTTTCCACGTAGACCCCCGCACGTGCCGGATTGATAGGTTCGCCTGTTGCATGGGCATGCGCAGATAGGTTTTCGTGCCTTCTTTCTTTTCCGCCGTAGTGCGTCTCTTCAATTGTTAGTAGGCGTTAGTGGTGTCCTGACTTATTTCTTGTGCTCGTTTTTGCACGGCCTGTCTTTTTACTTTGACATACAGGGCGTGGTCGACCGGGCTCGCCCACTTGTGTGTTGAGGGAGAGTTGTGTACGTCTTGTGCTTTCACCGCAAAGTTCGCATTGAAGCTATAGACCACACGAAGGTGGTTGTGCTCGCTGGAGCGGCCGCGTTTGCGAAGGGAATGACCTGCTAGTTAGAAGAGCCAAACTAAGTGCTAGTTGAAGTGACAACTGTGACAGTTCGCGCTCGTCCTATGTGTACCTGTGCGTTCTTTTCGTGCCTACTTCTTTGTGTTTGAGCAGCGCGCTGCAATTGTCGAGCTGTGACAGTTGTTAGTTCGCACTCGCCTTGTGTTTTCTTTTTCTGCGTCCTTTGTGCTTGAACAGTGCGCAGCAACTTTCTAGTTCATTGGCGTTTTTCTTGTGACACTCCAATTTCTGCTATCGCATTCACGGCTTTTTATTTATCTATTTTAGCCACAGGGATTTACAGCATTGTAGAGGGGAGGGGCAAAAACAGAACACACATGTAAAAAAACTAACCAAAGCACAGAAAGAAATAACGATTCATTAATAAGAAAAACGAGAAAAAATGGCGTTATGAAACAGAAGTCATGAAAACAATGAGGCACTATCACATGAGAGGGGTTCAATGCTTATAATATGGAAGATGTTAATGTCTGAAGAAATGTGTCAGGCTTAGTAATACTGGCGATTGATGCTGATAGAAGATTACAGTCACGACATGTGTTCGGAAGAAAAGATTGGGAAAATGTGAATGTGTTACTTCGAGGGATAAGCACTTTGTTGGGGTGATCTATGCGGAATGATATGAAAGACGCAGGCTGTAATAAGCGCGATTTTAGATTGTGATAGTATATTTTATGAAAGGCGCAAAGGCGAGCTATTTTTCTGCGCGTGACAAACTGAGGGAGATTAGGTCTAAGCTTCATGGCAGTTACACTGGATGTTCGATAATAGTTGGAAAGAATGAAACGTGACGATCGGTTTTGAATTAGCCTCTAACTTGTTAGCGAGCGTTACGTGGCCGGGATCCCATAGACATGCGGCGTACTCTAGTAAAGGACGAATGTAGGTGATGTACAGCTGTTTCTTTAAAAATGTTGGCGCAACAGGACGGTTTCGTTTTGGATAACCGAGCATGCGATTAGACTTGAATGTGACGTGATTAATGTGGTCGGACCATGATAGCGAGTTAGTAATGTGAACACCGAGACACTTATATGACCGGAGATTGCAGGTGGGATTGCGTTCAAGCTGTAGGAATAGTTAGCGATAGATGTGTGGTTACGTGAAACTCTCATTGCTTTACATTTAGAAATGTTAAGATCCATTTTCGAAAGGTTACACCAATGTAAAATGTTGTTTAGGTCTGTTTGTAAGGTTTCGTAGTCGGTATCATCAGTGATTTTGCGGTAAATGACACACAATCGTCAGCAAAGAGGCAAATAGGGGAGGATATGTTGTTAGACAAGTCGTTGATATAAATTAAACATAGTAGTGGGCCTAAAACAACCTTGAGGTATGCCTGATCGCACGAGAACTTCAGAGGAATTATTATTGTTAGCGCAAACAAACTGAGTGCGGTTAGAAAGAAATTCTTTTATCCAGTTTAGTAATAAAGGGTCAATGCGCAAGCAATGTAATTTTATTAGGAGCAGTTCACGGTTAACCTTGTCAAAAGCTTTGGCGATATCTAAAAAATAGAGTTAATAGTCGCACCTGTGTCAAGAGCAGCGTGCAGGTCATTAGTGAATATTATAAGTTGTGTTTCGCACGAAAAAAATTTACGGAAACCATGCTGGGAGTTTTGACAGAAGTTATTTGATTCCAAATGTTTACTGAGGTTAACGTAAATTACGTGCTCCATTAGTCTGCAGGGGACCGATGTGGGAGAAATAGGACGATAATTACGGGGGTTGTGTCTTTCACCGGACTTATGGAGTGGGATCACTTTAGCGGTTTTCCAGTCTTTAGGTAGACCGCTATCATGGAACGATTTTGTAAATATGTAGCCTAAGATTATGGAACTGTGTTCATTAGTATTCTGAAGAAATTTAGAGTTAATTGAGTGAACCCCGCATGATGATGATCACTTTAGCTTACTAATAAGTATCGCAATGCCGGTTGTATCAAACGTAATGGGATCCATAGGGAGAAAGTCAAGATTCTGCATGCATGGACGGTTGTTAATGATGGAGTCAGAGATAGAGGAAGCGAACGTTTCATTCAGTAATGAAGCACAGTGATGTTTGGGATTGGATTACTCAGTTCATCGACAAGGCATAGAATTAACCCTTTGATGCCCAAAATTTTGTTTCAATGCACAACATGAACAAAAATCTGGCATGCGCAAAGAAAGGTCACAGTATGCCAATTACGTTGTCAGAAAAAAATTATGTGTATTTATAGGTGAGTACTCAGGTGTTGCTCCTGAGCGACATCGGGCACTTGAGGCACTACTTCACATTGAATGCCTTGAAGCAGTTGCGGCTTGGAAGGAGGCACAAGTACTTGTTGCACTTCACGCAGTACAAAAACTTGTAGGGGAACTTGCAAAACTTGCATCGGTTCCGTTTTCGCCGTACTGTGGCCAGTGGTTCATGCCATCATTCCTCTCGTCCACTTGTTCCACACTGCCAGAACATCCGGAAATGAGGCACCCTGACTGTCCCCGAAATCACTATTATGGAAAGATATTTCCTCATCTCCTCCTTGGTGATGTTTGCACATGTGCCATTCTTCTGTGCCGAATACAGATTTGATTGATAGCACAGTGTGCCTACCATCTTTTCATCGAAAAAGACATAAAAGTACTGGTATGGATTTAGGACATCGTCAGGACAGCTCCTCCTTCCAGGTTGTGTCATCAACCATAAGGTCTTTCTTGTCCATTTTCTGCGAACGCTTTCTTTCATCTTTCTGCATTGCGCAGCCGTGTGGCGGGACTGTAAGTCAACAGGGCTTGTTTCTGAGCTAGTTGGTTCATAACTGTCTGTTCGTGTCTTCGCTTCGTCCACGTCTTCTTTGCGTCATTACAGTTTTTTCCTCAAGTGTGGCGGGATGTTCCCGGAACAGCTTCAACAGGGTTGCTTGGCATTCCTCCGTCGTCTTCTTCTGGCAGATGTTCATCGCAAAAATTTAGCACAAGTTCGAGCGGACAGGAATGAATCATTTTTCATCATCTCTATCTTCATATTCGGGGTCATCCGGGTCGCTCTCAAAATCAACATCCAACAATTCACCATCCGGAAGGAAGATTACCTCCGGTATTTCTTCATCTGTCAGTTTTTTTTTTTTTGACATCGCCATCTATACATGAAAGACAAAAGAATATTGTGCTATAACTATGACTTGTCGTATTTCATAGAAATATGATTATGTTATTGCCTGGTTTTACATTCATTCAAGCAGAGAAACACAACAAGCGTATAACCCTATATTGGCTTGCTCCTCCACAAATGCCCGATGTTCCGCGTGAGCAACAGCGCTTTTGGCGGGAAGATTTCGAACGCGTAACATGCGGCCACACCATTCAGCCTGTTCATAAATGTTCTACAACACCTTATGCGCAATTTTGAGTCTAATATATCTCGCAGTAGCGTCCCGTTCCGTTGTAGTAGAATAAAGTTATTCGCGTGTGCGGAGCTTGCGTTGCCACCTCTCAGACGCTAGAACAAAGCACTAAAAAAAGCGATGCTACCATCTGTGTTTATTTGTTTGAAGCTTAGGACGCTTGGTAAACTTTGTCTCTTTCCACAGATGGTGTTAGCAGTATCACACTACAGGATGCGTTTGCTGAAAAAAATATTTTTGGGGATGTTGCCCCAGAACAACAGTGGGCCTAAGGTGCCTTGAATACCAAGGTGCGTTAGAATTACTGTATATAGTTCTAAGAGGGACATGTTGGGCAGTTAGTTCAGCAACCTTTACTTTGAATGACTGCCACAGTGTTTCAACAGGTTTATGACAATGATCTAAAAGAAATTCATCGAGAAAAGAGGAGAGACTGAAGTTAATAGCTTCAAAATCTGCTTTGCTGTAGTCTCTTATCTGTTTCAACTGTCTACGTGGGCTGGGTGCAGGGAGGGCAATGGTAACGTGAAGTACGTCATGATCGCTAAAGCCACGTGTGTGTGTTACAGAAGTGATATCAGGAACTGATGTTAATATCAAGTCAAGCAGTGACGCTGAGGTGGGCGTCACACGTGTTCGCCAAGTTACTAATTGAGACAGACTGAAGTCCAAGCATGCATGAATAAAACTGTTAGCTTCAGCGGACGATGAATATGAGGACAGGTATGGTTCTGACCATTAAATGTGTGGAAAACTGAAGTCACCAGCAAGAAAAAATTGGCCGCGTATCTGCGTGCTTCGCTGCAAATGTCGTCTAAAGACGATAGAAGAGGCGCTGCGTGAGATATGGACGCCATATGGCAATACGTCGGGAAACATGAGTGCTGTGTTGCGGGCTGGTAGTCCCGGTGCAGCAGCAGGCGAAGAACGGCGGTGACCAACGCCACCGGCGGGGACGCCAGCCAGCCCGAACACGCGGTTTGGCGCGAAGCGCTGAAGCAGAAGAAACGTCCGCACTCAACGAGTACTCTCCACACACTCTTATTTACACGTCGCCTGGGTAAAACAGGAATGCCAGAGCGGCGCCCCATGGCATTCGTACAGTGCAATACAGAGCCGAAACCGAAACACAACAATGAGCTGTTGCAGAGGGCACGGAGTAAGACAAGTTTCAGCGCAGTCGCATTTTCAGCGCAGCTTAAGGAACTAGTGTCTTTAGAATTACGTATGTATGCATTTTCTAGTTAAAGGAACAGACCACCTAATACTTACCTAGTGATGTTACACCTCAGATATGCGTGATATTTACTTTTTGATCGACCACGTTCACAAGTATGAACAGCCGTACCAGTTCAAGACGGCTGGCCCTTGGGCAAGTGGTTCAACTTTGGCCGAGTGGCTCAATCGAGTGACGTGCCGACAAACAGAAAGACAGACAGACCAAAATTGCTCCGTTTAAGTATCCCAAGAAAGACTATTGTCTTTAAAATAGGCACTCTTCAAGTAGCTCCCAAATCACGGCATGGGAAGAGTTCGAGGTACAGCGGTGAGCACTCTCAGGGTTAACACGCGAGCGCGTGGCCGACGGCTCTGTCTGCGCCGCGTAACGGTCATCGGTGGAAACATTGCGCATGCGCATCATGCGTTCTACGAAATACTCTTTCCACCGCGCGCACGCAAGCGTATCCCCGACAAGCATATCTATGACGCAGGGCGCGTGGTGGAAAGAGTGTATCGCAAAGCACATGCTGCGCATGTGCAATGTTTCCAACGATGGCTGTTACGCGGCGCTGATAGTGCCGTCGGCCACGCGCTCGCGTGTTCACCCTAACAGTGCTCACCGCTGTACGTTTCCGTCGGACCTTCGTGAGCCAAACTCGCGTTGCGAAACGATGACGCATGATGCAATAGCGCGTGCAGCAGCGTAATAAGAGCACGACCGTCTACTTCCATTCCAAGGTGTGTCTTTGCCATAAAGTTAACCTCAACTTCAACGATACATGAGAACAATAGCCGGAATGTCATCCCCACTTGTACTAAGAACGGCTCCCACGAAGAAGTGCAGAAAATGCGACCTGTCGTTGAGTCAAACGTCAATGCTGGCAGTGCTGTAACTGTAGCCCAACGCTCTCAGAGCAGGCGGAAAAACGCAACGAATTCGGAGATTGTTTTGCTATGAATTCTTCGGAGTTAGGATGCACAACAGTACTTGAAATGTATATCCAGGAAGCAAGCTCTGTGCAACAAGACCTTACAAGACAAATGCAGAAGGACGCGAAGCTCTTGTTATCACGCATGTTTTGCCAGTGGACAGCTACCGCTAACCGAAGAATCCCAAGAATGTCAAGCAAAGCCAGTGCGACAACGTGCTCAGCGCAAATGCACATTACCAGTTAGGCTACGTGCTGTGATTTTATTTATTTTTGCCTCTCCCTCGTGCCAAGCTCTTGTGCTGTGTGAACTTTTTTTTGTCTTCCAATTTTGTTTGTGTGGCTTTCCGGAACTTCAAGCCAGTCAAGATGGCCGGAAGAGTTCAAGAAATACTGTGTGCTGTGAGCGAATATTTAGCATTAGTTATTGGATTTAGCGTTCGGGAGTTATTGTTCTTTCTAAACTTGATTCAGATGTAGGTAATCTTGTTTTTTTTTTTATTGTACGTCATTTACAAGTAGTTCAATAGGAGGATAGCCGAGCGTGTTTATGCAAAATAAGTCAAATAACTTTTGTCGAGATCGCCTTAACGAGGACGTTAAGGGTTTCAGGACGGCCGAATGTTGGAACATCGCTAGCGCCTCTACGAAAAAGCGCGGTTCAGTGGTGTGGCAGTAAAAGAAGACGACGTTGATGACCTGTTCACCTGTGTGGCGTCGTGCAGCCTGTGTGGCATGTGAGTTTTATTGTGTTTACAGTAGATTATCTTCATTAGAACGTCTCGTGTCTTCAACGACACCCGAAGACAACATTATTATTATTATCTTTCTCCATGACGATGTAATTGATCTCGGCTTTAGTAAGCGTACGACTTGCGTAGGCCAAGACATATTTCGGGAACCCAGGTTTGCGCAGCGCAAGGACAGCGCCGATGTCAACACCGCTGGCGTCCGTGTGTACGTCCGTGGGGGCCGTAGGGTCGTAGTGGCAGAGTATGGCAGGAGACGTCAACAAATGACGAAGCTTTGCGAAAGCCTAGTCGCACTCTGACGACCACGAATTGAGGGGCCCGTTACTTCCAAGGAGCTTTGTCTCAGCGGCGATATGATAGTCGCGAAGTTTCGTATGAGGCGCCGAAAGTAGGCGCTTAGTCCCACGAAACTGCGAAGTTTCGTAGGTTTGGGGAACTCTGTCATGGCCCGTAGATTGGCTGAATCGGGGAGAATGCCGTCCTTGGACACGACGCAACCTAGTATTGTCAGCTGCCGTGCTGCAAATCGGCACTTCTTTCTATTCAGTTGTAGCCCGGCGTCGCTCAACGCCGGAGGCGTTGAAGGTGTGTGGAGAAGTCCGGAGCGAAATGGATGACGTCGTCGAGGTAGCACAGACACGTGTGCCATTTTAAGTGGCGCAGAGCGGTATCCATCATGCGCTCGAAGGTCGCGGATGCATTACACAGCCAAAACAGCATGACGTTGAATTCGTATAAGCAGTAGGGCGTGTCAAAGGCTGTCTTCGGTCGAGCGTCATTAGCCATGGATACTTGCCAGTACCCTGCACGCAAATCGAGTGATGAAAAGAATTACACTCCTTGCAGGCTGTCAATGGCGTCGTCTATTTGAGGTAGGGGATAAACGTCCTTACGGGTGATCTTATTGAGCCATCGGTAGTCCACAGAAAACCGAACTCAGCCGTTCTTCTTCGCAACGAGAACGGCAGGAGACGCCCTCGGGCTGTTCGAGAGTCGATAACATCCCGGCGAAGCATGTCGTCGACTTGCTCGTTAAATGGACCCTAAAACGGTTATTTGAAGTTTCGTGAGCCTTTAGTCTAGAGCATGATCAAATCATTCGCACCACAAATTAAGCGACGCACCTTGTACCAAGGCCGCCACGGACAATGATATCTATACCCTTCTTCTCACCACTGCCTTGCCTCCTCAACTCATGAGACGCATTGGTGAACGCAGAGCTCTGAGGAGCGCATTCGATGGTTTCAGTTTCGCCCAGTCATGGCCTCCAAGAGGGCGCGCCGACAGGCACGCGGATGAACAAAAAGAATTTGAGAACGATCACCGATAAGCGTAAACTCTGGAAATGCGGTTTTGTCTTCAGGGGTGAAGTTACAACCTCAAACATGTGGATCGTGGCGGTGACCGGATAACGAGAGCGCGACGCTCATTGCAGCGACGAGCTGAAGCGATTCCGCTCGCCTGGTGCCTCATAAGCATTACAAGGCGTCGCAGCTTTACAAGTAACCAAGTACTAAATATGTGGTACACAACGCAGCTAGGCACAGCAATTCATTTTGTCCAAGAAAAGAAACCTCGAGGTAAACGCTGTCGCTCAGCTCAAGTCAAGACGGAGCACGTCGTAACACAGGCAGACGATGCTCGCTACCCACAGGAGGTTGCGTGACGTAGACTGGACACATCCAATTTGAGCAGTCACTGGTGCTACGTTTATTGAAACATTTGTGCGTGTAAAAGGCGCGAGAAGTTCAGAACTCATTCGGCTGAGCCCCTGCTATCTGTAGCGATTCACATATTTAAAGTCTAAGTTATACAGTTCACGCAGAGTGCTTAGATCGCTCAGCAATACGTTTTGTTAGGCTAGTTGGATCATGACTACTGAAGCTACAATTTTTTCGCTACAATTTTTTCCTTCAGATGCTTAGATTGGTCTTCAAATGATGCTTGGGACTTGCTTTACCAGCTAAATGCATTTATACGAAATCGTCAAAACCTTTAATTACACGACGCTCTGCGGGAGATACGCGATATGGACATTGTTGCAGTGGCTGTTGGGCGCCAGTCTCGATCCGATTCGTAACAGTGGACGTGCGGCCGAGAGAAGTTTGTGCTACATCGAATGAAGATCGAAATTCTTCCAACAGGCACACAAGCCGAGAACGCTGGACCGGCGTAAGGTTGTCAGCAATGGAGGAACCAAACACATCGGCGGGTGACGAATCAGGTGTGGAAACAGCATTGAGCGTACGGGAGCTTGCGCAGTGCGCGTCATCCGGTGCATCTAATACTTCGCGTCTTCGAGGGGTTCCGCTATGGCGAGACATTCCCCTAGCACCAACGTAACAATGTACGGGGATGCGTTGGTAACAGAAATTTCGGTGTCGCCCTGAGAGACTTTTACGGACAGAAATGGCACCAGCAAGCCTTTCCTAGTGCAAACGTGGTGAGATGGAGAAGCGAGTGCAACGGTGTCAGAGAGACCGGTGCAATAGACTGACAAAGCCCTTGAGGAGTGTTCAGGCACTTTGGTATTGTCTTTCACGGGTACCTAGGTGGCAACCCGCGGCCTGACTGCCAGCGTCAAATCTGAGAAGGGTGAGAGCTCTATTTCGGCTGGTGCGCAATGAATTACGGCGTCCTGGCAGGCGATAAAATCTCATCCCAGAATGACGCCGTGAGAGCATGCAGAAATCCATACTACTGAAACGGCGCCACAAGGGAAGATGAATGCAGACGAGAAAGATTATTCAGTAGTATGAATCTGTACCAACCTGCCCAATTGTCAGTCCTTCTAAGCATGCAGAAATTATAATGAATTCGACGGCGTACAGAGCGTCCTGAATGACGACGCGAGCTGAGCATAGTGCCGTAGGATGAATACTTTGGGCGCTAGCTGTACGGAGGGAGAGCCCGGAAAGTGGCGTTGTCACATTTGGTAACAATCGCTTAAGTTTCGCGTCCATAATGGATACGGCAGCTACAAAGCTGTCTACAAACACGTCTACTACGTTCGATTGGCTTTGCTGAGGGCCTTGGCAGTTCGATAGCGTCGCAGCCCCTGCCTCTTGGACTGCGACGACTAGTTTTCCTGATCTCGTGCGACCGGACGTGGCCGCATCGGTGACAATAGGTGGCGTCGTGGTGGCGGTGAACGGCGGGAGCTGGGCGTGACGTCGGTGACATAGGCGGCGGCGGCGGGTCGTAATGCGGGCGCTTAGACTGGATGGTGACGGTTGATCTAACTCAAGGCGGCTGCACGCGATGGCAATAGCGGGCGAAGTGACCGGCGCAGCCACACGCAATGCAGATGGGGCGGTTGTCGGAAGTGCACCATCGGCTTGCCGGGGTAGGTCCCGTCCATGTCGCGGGACGTGAAGGACGGGGCGGCTGCTGAATGATTGCATGGTGGACTGCAGTGGAGGCGTATGGATGACGTCGGCCTACGCAGCCGGCCCACTCGCTTCGAAGGCTTGAGGCCTGGCGACGGCTTCGGCGTAACCACAGGAATCGCTGGGGGCGACCTCGCTACAACTTGCGCGTAACTGAGCGGCGGAAACGCCGGAGGGGGCTGGTGGTATTCCAGCATGACCTCCGCGATTTCCTCCTCAATAGCTCGGCGTAAGGGAGGCAGCAGGGTGATCGACAGCTGCTCAACATGCTGCGGGTGAGCGAAGGCCAGTAGAGAGAACTGGCGTACAATTTCCTCGCACACGGACGACTTGGTTTCGGCGAGCAAAGCGGTATGGTCCGAAATGGCCGATCAGCCAGCGATATCGGCGTCGCGTGATGGAGATCGATGCGTTATGAGCCGCTACCGGTGCAGCTCCTCGTAGCTTTGGCACAGTGTGATGACGACTGTCCACAGTGCGAGGGCTTTTTTGCGAGCAGTATTGTGAAGGCATCGTCGTCGATGCCTTTCATAACGTTCCGGATCTTGTCAAACTTATACATGGTCGCGTCGGCTTTCTCGCACAAGTCCAGGACGTCTTCCATGTAACTCGTGAAGGATTCACCGGATTGCTAAGCTCGTTGACGTAAATGCTGTGCGGATTGCAGCTTACGAATGGGAGAGCGGCAAACACGTCGACGATGGTGGTCTTGAAGCCGCACCAGGAAAAAGGATGCGTGGTTGTTGTACCATAGTCTTGCCACACCCGCGAGGTAGAAAACGAGGTTGCTCAGTTTGCCTGCCTCGTCCCATTTGTTGGGCACGATCACGGGCTCGTAAATCGCGAGCCAGTCCTCCACGTCGGTGCCGTCCGCGCCGGTGAATACAGGAGGGCCGCGGATGCGAGGGACACCCGGATATGCCGTCGGTGCAGGAGCAGGCGTTTGTTGGGCGTCGTCTTGAGGCAAGGTAGATGGCACGGCAGGGGATCGAAGCTCCAGTTGCGACTACTGCGGACCAAAGTTGTTTTGGGGGCCTAGCACTCTCCACCAAATCGTAAGGGCGTTTATCGGTGGGCACACGGCGACGATGCACAACGACCACATTCAAGGCGGGTCACGAGCTCTCAGCACGAGCGACGTTCCCTCAGAAAGGAGCCGAAGAGGGTGACCCACTGGAAGGCGCTGGAGAGGATGACCCAACCCACGCCTCCTCCTGCTGGTGTCCCTCGCATCCGCGACCCTCCTGTATTCACCGGCGCGGAGAGCTGGGTTGAGAACTGTGCTGAGAATATACATTTTCTTCCTGTAGTAAGATAGATTTAATTTAAGTAGAGGCAATAGGCCAACATTCAGAAAAAAGAGGAAAAAAAGGGAAACAGATTTTTTAAATCGAGCCTGGTGGCAGACTTGTCCCCGCCCCGTTATAAAGGGGACGCTCATAGCACCCATCCTTCCGTCCGCCCCGGCAGGGTTCCAAGGCTTTGCTGCAACACTTGCACCGTTTCTATCTAGCTATCTATCTATCTATCTATCTATCTATCTATCTATCTATCTATCTATCTATCTATCTATCTATCTATCTATCTATCTGTCTATCTGTCTGTCTGTCTGTCTGTCTGTCTGTCTGTCTGTCTGTCTGTCTGTCTGTCTGTCGGGTTTCCGTGACGAACGACACCGTGTTGAGCACAAACGGGAAAACGCCCCGTCTCTTCATTTACTCTGGTATATATACATGTGCCTGTATGGCACGCATGCGCAGGGCATTGCCCTGGTAGGTGCGGCATGACAAAACGTAGACACAATATCAGCTGAGCGATTACGCCACATCTCCCTTTTAAAGAGAAGAACTTTAAAAACACCATAAAAAGCATTTGTTATTGCATTCCGAATAGCCGAACAAAATGAAAAGAGGCACACACAAGTCAAAAGTTTCCTGCAGCACTACATTGAAAAATACCATAGCGGTCCGGTTTTGTTACAATTCTACCGAATCGGGCGCCATACCCTTGGCAATTGAACATTACTCCGATCGCCTGTGCGATCACGTTGGAGGGCTTGCGAGTTGGGCTGGCTGCTAGCAATCGGATTTTCCAGGCTAGGGGGAAAGTCGTACGACGCGTCGTAGGATTCTGGGACTCTGCTTGGCGCTTGTTTGACTAGCAATTTCCTGTTGCGTTGGATCTGGAGGCCGCTCTCCAAACCGACAACATACGACCGCGGCCGTTTAGCGCGCCGACAGATGACGCCTTCCCGTCGGCAGTCCTTGACCCATACAGTGTCTACCGGCGCCAATGGGACAAGGTGGCGGGCAGCATGGCGGCGATCGTAATTTTGTCTCTGCTTATCCCGGACAACCGCATCCTTTTTCCGCACCTCTTTCAGGTTGGGCGTCTTTGGAATCAACCTGTCTGGGTGGAGAGGCAGGGTGGTACGAAGCCGCCGCCCCATGAGCAGGTGTTCTGCCTAGTAATCCCGGGGCGTCCCTGTAGGCTAACAGAGCCTAATAGGAATCATAAGACAACGCTGGTGCTGGTAAGAGATGTCAGCAAACACAACTCTAGAAACTGCGATAGAAGTCCACTAAAACCAAGTAGTTCCGGCCATGGAGGTGGGAGATGTCTGCTGCGACCCTTTGCCATGGTCGATTAGGTGTCTGACTTGGGATCATAGGTTCACTCGGCTGGTCTCGAAACTGTGAACGAATGCGGCAATCGCCAACCACGGTAGCAAGCTGAGAGCTCAAACCAGGCCACCAAACGTATTCCCTTGCTCTCGCCCTGCAGCTCACGATACCCGAATGGCCTTTCTGAGCAGACTTAACGTTCTCTTCTGGAGCGAGTGCGCCACAACAAGGCGCGTGTCATGCATAAACACTCTTTTGCACACGCTCAGAGTTGCACTATCCTGCCAATATGGCCTGAATACGCTTGACATCGAAGCTGGACCCGGCCATCCTTCACAAAGATAACGGCAGCGCGTACGGCAGGTCTCGTCCTTTGCCTGCTCCTCGGCTACCAGTCGAAACTGGTCCCACTCGCCCAACTCTGACAACACCCCAGAAACAAACGAGTTGACCTCCTCTACAGAAAGGACGTCCTTACTTGATTGCTCTCGCGTTGGCGCTCTCGAAAGTGCGTCAGCAATTGCACAGTTTTTCCATGGAACATATTCCACCTCGAAACTGAATCGCATCAGACGCATTCAAAATCGTTGAATGCGCTGCGGCAACAAATCAAGCGGGGTCTTTCCTAGCAAAGTGACTAGCGGTTTGTGATCCGTTTCTAGCGTTATGTGCCGCCCATGCACGTAACTTTCAAGACTTTCGGCCGCCAAGGTTAGAGCTAGAGTCTCCTTTTCAATTTGCGCATAGCGCATTTCTGTTGCTGTCAATGATCTAGAAACAAAAACTGGCCGTCTTTCTTTGTTTGGTTGTACCTGAAGCAGAACTGCCCCTTAACCGTACGAAGATGCGTCTGCAGAAAGAATAGTTTGATTATGCGGATCAAACTTTTCCATACACCTATCCGAACAGATGGCCTGCTTTACGCTGTCAAAGGCCATCTGCTGAGGTGCAGCCCAACTCCACTCCTTGTTCCTTTGCAGCAAGTGACGTAACGGTGTAGTCTTATCTGCTAAGTCGGGGATAAACCGCGAGCAATGATTTGCGAGGCCAAGGAATCGGCGCATGTCACTTACATTTTCCGGTGGCTTCATATCACTGATCGCCCTAGCTTTAGCTGGGTCTGGCCGTATGCCATCTTTGCTCACTCGGCATCCCAAACAACAAAGCTCTTTTAAACTGAACTGACATTTTTCCTGATTCAAGGTTACGCCGGCTTCTGCCAATCGGTTTACAATCTGTAACAGTCGCTCATCATGCTCTTTCTGAGACGAACCAAAGACCAGTACATCGTCCATTAAGTTTACGACCCCCAGCACTCCATCAAGTATTTCACACATCTGCCTTTGAAAATAACCAGGAGCAGATGTTATTCCCAACGGCAAACGCTCAAAGCAATAACGTCCAAAAGTGGTAATAAACGTTGTCAGTAGCTCACAGCCCTTGCTTAGCTTTACCTGATGGAATCCCGAGTTCGCGTCAAGTTTAGAAAACACCATTGCTCCGCTAAGCAGCCCTGCCTAATCAACAGTGGGGCGCAAAAACCGCTCACGTTTCACGCTCTTATTCAACTGCGTGAGATCAGCACAGATCCGCACTTGCTCGGAAAGCTTCAAAACGGGCACTATGCTGAGGCCTCGTCTACAAATTTCACAATTCCTAAAGCTTCAATTGCTGGCAAGCCTAAAATGTTGGCAGTGAATTTTCCCTTTAGGTCTAACACTTCACTACCTGGCCCCTTCAAAATTACGTTAGACTGCTCTATATCTTTCGGTACACCAGGGAAGGATGCTGAAACAACGTTTACCACTGCTCCTGTGTCGACTGTACTAGACACAGTCACCCCGTCAATAGCGACTTGAACAAAGCGAGCTCTTGCAAACGTACCCGCTAAAGTCCCAACAAAGTACGTTACACTCTTTCGGTCTAATTGCTCACTCGAAGCATGACTCCGGCGAACACTGCACAGGCCTACCTCGGATGTACTTGCTTCTGCATTCGTGAAGTCCTGCCTTAGTGGCTACACCGCAGCGAGCTGTCCCCGTCGTTGGCACCCGTAGCAGATTGCCCCTTTTGCCGGACACGACTTCCAATGACGGCCTCTGTCACACGCCGCACACTTTCGGACGTCTTTGTTGACCCAGTCCAATGCCCGCCCCCGAGCTTCTGGTTGATGAAGTGCTTCGACTTCAACGCAGGTTGCTTGTTGGTACGCACTGCTATGAAGCTCCTGTTGTTGTTGTTGTACCGCTTCTTTCGTTCTTCCCCTGGACAGTGCAGTTTTCAGATTTAGTGCTGCGTCCATTTGGAGGGCCTCGGACAGCTTGGAGTCCCGCAGTCCAACGAACGGTCGTGGATCATCTTCTCCTTCATCCCGCCATAGTCACTCCTATCTGCCAGCGTATGCAGCGCCGTCACGTACTGGTCCACCGATTCACCTGCAGCTTGGTGGCGACGATGGAAGCACGCACTTTCGCAGACCAAGTTCCGTGTGGCAATGAAGTATGCGTCGAAGCGTTTCTTCACCACTTCATAGTCCTTTGACTGTTCTTCCGGTAATTCAAAGGTACGGAATATGTTGCCAGCCTGTCGCCCCATCGTATACATCATCGTATACATCAGCTAAGACCGGAAGCAAGCCGATAACCATCGAAGTCTTGCACCCACGTCGGCCACTCTAACACCTTGTGAAAATTGAAGCTCGTTGGCGGTTGTACCGGAAAGGGCTGGCAGAAACCCGCATTGTCTGCACTCGCCATGGCTCGAAACGCAGTGCCCTACACATCTGACACCATGTCGGGTTTCCGTCACGAACGACACCGTGTTGAACACGAATGCGAAAACGGCCCCGTCTCTTTATTTACTCTGGAATACATACATGTGCCTCTATGGCACGCATGCGCAGGGCATTGCCCCGGTAGGGGCGGCATGACAAAACGTAGACACAATAACAGTTGAACGATTACGCCGCACTATCTATCTATCTATCTATCTATCTCTAGCCGCCTACGTCGGGGCACTCTTGTGGTGGTCTCCCTAGGGCATGGCACGGATCTACAGAAGTCTCCTGTACCAGCGAATTCATCTCTCTGCTCATAGGAAAAAAGATGGCGATATAGCTGCCCGGCAATTCTTTCTGCTTGCGGATCGTACCACCAAATTTTAATGGAACGTCACGCTTCCAAAACTGCACGCTCAAAAGCCTAAGAAGCAATGCTCTCCGGTGCTACAAGCCGTCAGGACTGCGGGGAACCTTACCTTCCCGGACTATGTACAACGTACTCAGCCTGGGACCCAAGTTCGCCGTAGAACAATGCAAGACCGCCCCCGAACTACTCTCCATGGCACAATGTATTGGCAGAGCGGCTCCGGGCAGTGAACGTGTTCGGTGCGTTAGCGAGTGCGTTGATGTGTTGTGTCGTAGGAAGCCTAGTGCGACCCACCAACCTGTGCGATAAGTGCAGCAATTTTTGCGGGACTCTTCGTTATCTGTCCTACCGGCCGACAAGGAGGGAGGCTTCGTCGTGCTCACCTAGGGTGAGTTGAAATCGAAGGCTGTTGAAGCAGTTGCATCTGTTATGAAGCGTTGTGATGACGTCTCGCTGCAGAGAGTAAAAGCGGAGGGAAAAAGGTTTTGTTCTCGCTCTAACCTTTCCCGACTCGCTAAATCCTTCGCAGACAGTAAGAGCCTCCATTTAGAAGTTATGTTTTCTGTTAAGGCTCACAAGTTAGATTGGCCACTTAGAGTGATCGTATCTGAAAGAGGTACGTGGCAGAAGGCCCTTGCCAGTTTTCTGCAAGATAAGTTTAGACTACTGCGTGTTGACGACCCGTCCTTGGAGAAATGTCAAACGAAGCAGTAGAGTACCTTAGTACAAATAACGAGACAGGAATGTTTGCCTGCTCGATAGACGTTAAAGACCTGTACTATACCATGCCGCAAAATGCGCTCATGCTTTGCATTGAAGACCGCATAGATGACAATGGCGTCACTGCCTTCCAGACACGGACAGGAATATCCGCCAGCTGATTCCTACAAGTACTGGCGTTTTACCTGGAATCCACATATGTTGAATGTGATGGGAACGTCTACCTTCAGAAAGCAGGTGTCTGCATTGGCTCCTGTTTGGCCCCCGTCTTGAGCGATTTATTTCTCGGCCACAACGACAGAAGCATAAAAGAAAAATGAAAGTGCTAAAGATTTTACGCATTTTTAGGTACGTTGACGACTACCTTGTGCTGTATGAGCCTGATTCAAGTAACACTGTGTCTGATGTGATTTCCATGTTTCGCGAGTGCCTTGACGAGCCAGGCATAACGCATGAAGTTCCTGTTGATAATGTCATCCCGTTTTTAGATATCCAACGAACTTTGATCAGCAGCCGTTGTTGTTTGGAATATCACCCTCGAGAGAATAAAAAAGTTGCAGTGACTTAGCTCGGCTATGCCAGCATATACGTAGCGTTAGCAAAGGTTCAGCTCAGTATTCCTATAGCTTTCCAGATTGTCTAGGATTATTAGCCTTCTTCTGTTCATTCTTCGTACGCTGAATTAACCGCTAATTGCCAGGCAACAACTTGAGGATCCTATGAGATAAGCTTCTCGGCTCTTCTGCGCCGTCGAGCAGCATTTGCACTTTCCTTCTCCATGGCGTCACCCATCTGAAAACGCCAGTCAGAGGCGCTATCAAGCGGCCCCAGCGCAGTGTCAGACGGCGACTGCACAGCGAAGGCGAATAGATGCGCGCGCGCCGGCGCCACTGTGTCTATGCCTATGACGTCACTTCTCTGGAATGCGGCGCAGACCAGCAGCGGCGGTGGCGGAGTCAGCGCGCGCGCCGGCGCCAGCGTGTATGCCGCGCCTACGACGCCACTCCTCCCGAACGCGCAGACCAGCAGCGGCGAGCCGCGCGCGGTGGTGTCAGAGCGCGTGAGATGCCAGCTCCGGTGACCCAGCTGTGTGACATCACTGATCCTCGCGCATGCGCAGCACGGCTCACGACCATCCACGCGAAATCTTCTCCGGCTAGGCAAATGTAGCTGACGCTACAAAAGCAACTTCCGCACACTTCAGCATGTTCAAAATTAGTGAACCGCGCTATTGCTAACCTCTCTTTCGTTAATGCATTGCGCAAGTCTTGCCCCCACCGAATGCAGGTCAGCTTCTCCAGACAAAAAGAGCGGCTGCTGGATGCAGGCTATCCTGCTCACGTGCTCCTGTCAGTGGCAGAGAAGGTGCTACGAAAGTTAAAAGAGCCGGCAAGCTCCAGCAGGCACAATCAAGACAGGCGGAAGTTAGTTTCTGTGCCATATATGCATGGGTTATCCCACAACCTTAAGAAGGTGGACAGCAAAGCGGAAGTAGATGTGGTGTTTTCAGCTTCACAAAATTAATGAGCCTTTGTAATGTTACTGACCCCTTCCACAAGAAACGTAGAGGATGCGCGAAGAAGCACCAGCGCCCTTTGGTGGCTTGTACTCAAAGTGTTCTTTATGAATTCCCATTTTCGTGCGGCAAAGTATATGTCGGGCAGATGCCTGAATGATAGGCTCAGAGAGCACAAACAGAAGCTTAACTGTTATCGCGACCGGCATGTATCAGTGCATTGTAATGACTGCGGCTGCCGGCCTGTGTTCGATGAGTGTGTAGTTGTGTATAGGAACTTTGATAAGGATACGCGGGAGATTGTCGAGGCATGGTAGATTGCTAGAGAAAGTACCAATTGTGTCAGTGCGCCCTCGATTGCTCTTAGCGCTAAGGAATTTGCATATCTGGATGATGCGGGCTTGCGCTTGTGATACGGTTTTGTGGTGATGATTGCTGGTTTTTCATTGCTGTATAAGTACAACATGTTTTCATTGCTGTATAAGTACAACAGCGCTATGGCTTCAATGAATTTCTAACTTGGTATGTGCCGAATTCGCGTAGGATTACATGAGTGTATGACGAACACGATTCACGGCTGATAATCTGAATAACGTGACTTGCCTGCCGCGTACGTTATGAAACACTTTCCACCATTAAGCTGTGGCAGGTACCCGCATAAGAGGGCCCCGTGGTTCACGGGTATGCGCTAAGGGTAAGCGCAAAGGAGCTCGCGTCACAGAAAATCCGGTGCCGGCATTGTTGGCGAGCGAAAAATCTCGACGGAAGCAAGAAATAAAAATCACAGCATGAGCCAGGATTGAACACAGACATTGCGCATGACAGTCAAGCATTCTACCGCAGAGCGACGCCAGCGCTTCAAACTTCTTAGGACCCCACACGAGACTCAAGTAGGGGCACCGTCTGTTGTAGTTGCAGTGTTGGCTACCCGCTTTTAACGCAACGTAATAAACATTACAACGGAATCTATAGTCAAGCGTTGCTCGAATACGCAGACGAATGCTACTTATCAAATGAACATCATCGTACAGTATCGTGAACTTTGCGATAAAATCTACATCTCTGCTCTAACGCGAGTGCCGACGCTACATCGGACCATGAGCGACCCTTTACGTGTATACAGTCGACGTGCCTGGCAAGCCCACGATCTGCGCACAACTACTAAACTTACACAATGACGTCGATCCACTTAACAACGCTTGGCTCAAAGCGAAAAATCTGGCATAAGCAGCTACTCACAGACTGCTTCGCATGAAATTGATTCCCAAAATACGTGGCTTATGCCGGAATTTTTTTCAACAACTCGGTTTCTCAGGTGGTTTTAAAATGCGTGGGCATAGCCAAGCCAGTCTATGCCACGCTGAAAAAACGATGGGCATATTGTACCTATTGGCCACATTATTTAAATTGTGCATATTGGGCACCATCTCCGGCCTTTTAGCTGCAAGAGCATCGTCAGGCATCTTCTCGCCCTTCAGTTTCTCAAGTCACACAGCAGTCAAGAACGAGCAGGGCAAGCCCGCCGTCAATGTGGCCATTACTACTATCCTGAGCTAAGCGAACACAGGACTTTACTACGTATTGCTCTTAGACAGAGCGATTGTTTCAGAACTGATCTATTGCTTAGGGCTGTCGTTTTTTTTTTGCTCTTTTTTTACAAATTGTCTAACTTTAATGCGGTGTGCGGCAAATATTCAGACAGGATGACAATTTAATGCACTGTCCCGTTTTTTGATGTGCAACGCCAAAAATTAAGTATTAGGAAAATGCGAACGTAATATTCGACACATTCCGGAGTGTCGCGGCCGACATGGAATGGCCAGTTCTGTTATGCCTACGCCATGAGGGCGGTCATTTGCAACGCCTACTTTAGGAGAAATGATTACCCATCTTTATTACTTTTACAAGCCTTTAATAGTCGCGTTTCGTGCATTTCCGATGGAGGCGAAAATTTTTCAGGCCCGTCTACTTAACAAAGAGTGCTTAACAGCGCAAACGACCGGAGGGGATAGAAGAGACGAGAGAGAGCGCTGTCTCGCTCTGTCTCGTCTCTTCTATCCCCTCCGGTCGTTTGCGCTGTTAAGCACTCTTTGTCACGTTATACCAACACGCCCAATCCTACCGTCTACTTAGATTTAGGTGCACGTTAAAGAACCCCAGGCGGTCGAAATTTCCGGAGCCCTCCACTACGGCGTCTCAAAATCGTATGGTGGTTTTGGGACGTTAAACCGCAGATACTTTTATTAGTCGCGTTTCGTATGTCGCATGGTAATCAGAATTTTTAAAATCGTTTTATATGCGTATGCCATGCCTCCTTTTATATCATTTCGCGGTTTTCGTTATTCCTTATTTATTTTATTTTCATGCATCCTGAATGTTTTGCCTCGAGCCACATTAAAATCGGACACGATGTAAGTACGGCCCTATGAAATAGGCCTGTTCTAAGAGAGCCACTCTATATTACGTTGCGCGGTCTTCGCAATGGCCCCTCCTTTTCGGGTGCAACAAAGAGAACAGCGCCACCTAAATTACTTTACGAACTATTGACAGTGCTTGAAATGCCGAAATAACGTTAAAACACGTCTTTGAACGTCCTTCGAAATTTTCTTACACATGAACACAGCCATTATTGCACCATGAAAGTGCTACGAAGTGAGAGGTCGCAAATAAACCAACCTTTCGTTTAAGCACTGGAGTTGCGCAGACGGCTTGCTTCAGCTGGTCCACGTCCTGCGTGTCCCCCTTGACTTCCTTGAGGCAAGACACCATAGTAGACTCGAAAGCCTGCTTGGCCTGGTTAGCCGTGAAAAGATTAAACACAATGTCGAGGCGTTCGCAATGTGCGCTCAGCTTTGACAAAAAACAAGTGAGCAGAGGTGTGCCTCACGAAACACAGGTACCGAAAATACCTCACCCCAGTTTCACAACTGATTCTACGTACTGAAAAATTAAGACGGCCTTCAACGCGCAAGCGGAGCATTTTTTCCGCCCAAGTAGCTGCTTCTGAAATGAACGGTGCTTAGAATGTGCCTAAGCAGCGCCTCCTCTGTTCTTCAGCCATACGGCCCTTCGCCACCCTCTTCTATCATCATTTCCTACTCTCCCGATCGGCCAGCGATCACGCCTGCTTTACGGCTACACCAAAAGCGCTATGGCGTGAAAATGATAACCAACATAAATGACAGATCGTAGGATGCAAATCATGACATGCATGTCTTATACGGCATGATTTACATGCCACGTTCTTGGTGCACTCTCGGCGTTTCTTCAACTGGATATATACCAAAGACGAGCGTAGCCAGGCGGGGCTTTTTGGGTTTTAATCCCCGCCCCTTGCCCGCCACCAAATTTTTTCGTACTGTCATGCACCAGCGACTAAACCAGTTAGCTGCGCCGAAAATCATCCTGCATTTTCTGTTGAATTCCTTTTCGCAGTCGAAACCACGCTTCGGTACGAACATTGACTCCTTGGACTGGCTGTCCTCGCCATGCTCATGCAACCGGAGCCACGTAACCCACAGACTACGTCATCTAAATTCTATGAAGACCACAGGTCTCCATAGGATTTAGATGGCGAGGACACTCGCGGCGGCCAGGGCTGGGCAATATCGCGGTACAAGAGCACCGCGATAGTATTCTAGAGGTCATTTCGAGTATCTGTATTTCGGTATCGAGATACACAGAAAAGTGTATTTGTATCTCAGTCGTGAAGTACTTCTGCGATGTATCGATTATATCGCGATACTGTGCAGGACACAGGTATATCGTTCGTTTTTTTTTTGCCGAAAACAATGACGTGTTTCCAAGGGAGAAAGGAAGACCTATCCGTGCTAAGGGCAAAGCCGCGTCGCCAATCGGCGGCACTAGGAAGGCGGCGATGGGTTCCCCAGACGCACAGAATGGCCCATGTGGTAAAGCACCCGACGCCACAGACGGCAAGGGTCGCGGAGGCAGTATTGCTGTCCTCTACCGACGAAAGTCTTCTCAACGCTGGTGCAGCAACCCTAATTTTTTTTCGACGGCCAGCCCTTTCGCGAGTCTTTTGTTTAGGCCGAACCGAGGCTGTCTGAAAGACAGCGTATTTGAGAAGCTGCCGTTGCTTAAGTGCAATCAACTGGAAAACCTTCTCAGCAAACCAGATCTTGTATTTAAAGTAAAATAAATTTAAACGCTCTCTTTAATCGCTAGTGGTTCTCTTTAATCGCAAGTTTCAATGCGCTGCAACAGCAGTCACAATACCATGCGGTACATAATAAAATGTCTTTGCAGAACGCCAGCATTCCCAAAATAAAAAATATATTCCAATATCTCTATCCTTGTATTCCTTGTATTCTGGGATACTTTATCTTTTTTTCGCAAACGTATCTTTGAAATGTTCCGCGACATAAAAGACAAGTGTACATCAGTAATTGTATTCCAGAATACTTTTCTGTGTATCTCTGTCCAGACGTGGTCGCAGCTACACCTGGCGGCCCTGCATCTGACTGCGCACAGTATGTCGGTCAAAAACACCCTGCAAGCCGAGGCGTAGTGTCACAAATTAGCATTTTGCGACGCGCTGACACGCTGATTAACGGGCTCCGCTCTCCCACGTTGAGCCCTGCTACCTCGAAGAGTAGTCATTGTCAATAAACCACTGCGGCTTGGACATCTTGAACATGAAAGGGTTATATCTTGCTAGCAGAGGGCCTCAAAAGGGATTCGTACTGTTTGACGGCTGGCCGCCGACGTTTCACTCTCTTACCCCCGTGTGGCTAGAGGGGAGTCGTTTTGGACCGAGGCGGTGCTCTGTTCAGCTGAAACGATGAAATCGCCGTGCGGCCTGGGAACGAAGTCGTCGTTCCGTTCGCATGAGGAAATCACAAGTGCAAGATCGCAGGTGCAGGTGGAGAAACTGAGCTGTTACTCTCGCCTCCGATTTTAAAGGGCGCGGCAAATATACTATATAGAACTTGTTGTTGGGCCAGTTGGTTACTTGTGAACTTGCATGAACTAACATGCATGAACTAACACAAACTGATGCAGTCTTCATTGACTTTGAAAAGGCCTTCGACAGGGTGGGCCACAAGCGTTTGATATATAAAATGAGAAGTCTTCAAATAGACAACCAGCTCATTGATTGGGTTCAAGAGTATTTAAGCGACAGGCGTCAAGCGCTTTTGATTGAAAGCGTTGTGTCCGACTTTAAGCCTGTCATGTCCGGTGTGCCCCAGGGGTCAGTATTGGGGCCAACATTGTTCTTAATTTTCATTAACGATATTCATATCGGTGTAACTTCAAAAATTCGCCTATTTGCCGACGATTGCGTTATTTATCGTGCTGTTACTCACCATAATGATTGCGAAGAATTAGATAAAGACTTGAGGTTATTGAGTGAGTGGTGTCATGACTGGCACATGAATATTAACAATAGTAAAACAAAACTAGTGCGGTTTACTACTTGTAATAATTTTGTGTCGCACATCTATACAATAAATAATGAGGTAATTGAACTGGTCGAGTCATTTAAATACTTAGGTGTTCATTTAACTTCAAACTTGAACTGGAACACACACATCGACTGGTTATTAGGTAAAACAAATCGAACTCTTGGTTTCCTCCGTCGCACACTTCGCCAAGCTAATAAAGATATAAAACTCCTTGCCTACAACTCAATAGTCCGATCCAAACTTGAATACTGTTGATTTATTTGGAGTCCTCATCAAACATACCTCATTAGAAGGCTAGAATCATTACAAAACAAAGCTGCCAGGTTCATCGTCTCCGATTATTCTTCCTATTCAAGTGTATCTAAAATCAAAGACTGCCTTGACCTTGCAACACTACAAAGTAGACGGAAGGTGTCTCGTTTAACATTCTTTCATAAGTTGTATCACAACCCTACACCTTATACTACCTCATTATTAACGATGCCAGATGCAACGTTTCCACGCTTGGACCACTCGTTTAAAGTTCGTCAACCGTTCGCCCGTACTGCTCTACTTCGTTTTTCTTTTCTACATTTGGCAATCCAGGAGTGGAATCAACTGCCGAGAGCAATAGCTGAAGAAGTAAATGCTGATAAATTTTCAGAGGCACTAAAGAAATTCCTGTTGCCTAGCATAAACCACTAACATATCCACAACATTCTCAGAGATTCTGGCACATTCTCGCTTTATTACGATGTATTCAAGTCCATCAAAGAAATCATCTCACGCTTTAGTATATATATATATATGTCCAAATCGTTGTATTGTTTTTTGGAAATACTTGTCTCTTCTTTGCTCGCTTTTCCCATATATATTTTTTTAGTGAATTGTACACACTTCCTTCTACAAGTGTTTTCTGTATATATTTTTTCTTCTTCGCTTTTCCCACGTTTGTGGGTGAATCGTATATACTTTTTCTGCCAGTATTATCTGTAATATTTTTTTTTGCACATTCTCACCTTCGTACGTTTCTTCATGCAAGAGTGATTATACCAGTGTTATTAGCACCGCTATATTCTTTTTTCGTGTATCCAATTTTTGTGTTCATTGTACCAAGTTATTCACCCCCCCCCCCCCTATGTAATGCCCAACGGGCCTTTAGGGTAAATAAAAATGAAAAAAAAAATATTGAAGATACTTAGCGAAACTTGGCATTCACTCAAAAAACACTCATATTCACACATGCTTCCACTCAAGAACACGCCCACACACCGATAAAAAACACTCACACGAATGTGAGCGTGTTTTGGAGTGAATACCAAGTTGTTGCTAAGTGTCTTCAACATCACAAAAAAGTCACAGGTTTAGCGCAAGGGCGAAGCAATGAATGCGATAGCAACAAATTGTAGTGTTGCACGAAGTGAGGCTGCCAGCTAACTGCTTTGTATCCGATCTCGCGTAACTACAAAACGCTGGTGTAAGAGAATACGGCCGCTCTGGGGAGAGATGGCTCTCCGCATAGTCACTTCGAGTTGAGAGCACAGCACGTAGAAGGGTATACGAGCCGTCCGCTGGGATGGCTTTCGAGATAGTGCGCGCGCCAGTGCCCTTAGATTCAAACTTCAAAGTAGTGGCTGCTCGCGCGACAACCCCCGCCCCCCGCTCCCCATCTCGCGTCTTTTTTCATGGTCGTTAAAGACGGGCGGGGTGTTTCCTGTCTGCTTTGACGGCAGGCCTCCCGAGCGGGGTGATGTTATCGCGTGCACCCTCCGAGCGACGGAAATGGGCCGGCTCGTTTGATCTCTGCTTCGGCCACGTTCGTCGCCCCCGCTTGCGCGCTTTTACCCGCGGCAGAACATACAATGCGCGGGGGGATCTTATCAATTTGGACTTCCTATCGGAAGGACATGACGGCGACGGCGATGGCAAAAACCCGTCGAGACTGTCGATATAATTGCTATCGCGATAATATACTTTAGGCCGCAGTTTGGAGACTGTGAAGTGCACTTTTGTTCAGGTCCCGCTTAAAGTGCTAGATATGGCGAGGAAACCGGACATCTTTCGTCTGATTTCCCGGGCATAGCCAGCACTTAACCAGGGCCTGATTAAGAGTGTGTGCGTGATTAATCACGTATCGAGGTCCCCATTTCCCCAGGTCGAGATTCTGGGGAGTTAAAAGGTTATTTAATCGCGGGAAGCCGCCCTGCTAACCACTCTAGTCTAGTCCAGCATGCCTAGAAGGTGAGCATCAAAATAAGCGTCGTGCAGTATCGCCTGGCCACATAATCGTATCTGAAGGACTTGTTGAAGAAGAGACGTCAAACCAGCGTCTTCAAAAAAATACATAGCACATTCGTACCCGGATCTATCAAACTCGCAAGAAAAGACAAGAATCAGTTGAATATATTGGATAATTGATATGCAACCTCGTTATTGTACGTGCGATGCAAATTTCGGTGCGCAAGTCGGCTTCACGGCGCTTCCTGATCATAAGGTAAGAAAGACGCCGTCACGGTAATACGGGTTTTCTTCAGTTTTGTATTTTGCCGAGGCCTGTAGGTGGGAATGCGAGGTTATACGCAGGAGCGCGATACACGCGAGAAAATAAGGTATGGACGAGAATACTGTCTCGAAACCAGCCCGCAGCTGTGCGCACACGTCGGGCGCCAGCAGTGTGTACTCCGTTGCAAGCGTACACCACTCCAACGAAGGCCGGACCATCGGCAGAAACGTCCGTTTTTAGAGGCGAAGCTCCTTAAGGCGGCACCCGTTCGTCCCTCGTAGTCGTAGTCGTAGTAGTCGTAGTGCGTAACCAGTCTTACGCTTTGACCTCCAAGGTGGTGCCGCTGGGAGATTTTTCCTGTGCGTTGTTGAACAATAAAAAATTCGCAGCGTGCGCGTTAACTAAAAGCCGAATTCTTCTGTCCCTCATTCCCCATTAGCAGCCATTAGCATGTTCCAGTAGGAAACGTTAGTAGAAGTAGAAGTGTAAGTGTTAGCTAAAAGCCGACTTCTTCTGTCTCATTCCCATTAGCAGCCATTGTTTACCTCCAAGGTAGTGCCTGGTGAGATTTCTCCTGTGCGTGATTAAACAATAAAAACTTTGTTCAAAACGCCGTTGATTGATGAAATAAACCAACGAAAGACGCCAGATGTTTTGTAAAAGCAAAACGAAAGAAGGCCAGATCTTTTTAAAGCAAAACAAAAAGACGCCAGCTGCTTAACGAAAGACGCCAGATGTTTTCTAAAGCAATGGTTTTCTAAACAATGAAAATTCACAGCGTACATGTAAAATTAAAGTGAGCTGCAAGTCGTCATAACTCTTCGAACCTTTAGTATAAACGCGCCCGATCTCACGTCGGTGATGATGTACTGGGCAGAATTAACGGAAGATTCACGGTTTACCGATGAACCTCCGCAGCTTCACCCATTCATCATCATTCACTCCGTGGATATGCTGTGATTTTTTTTCCGCTGCAACGGTGAGCATCGAAATTAGCGTCGTCCAGTATCGCCTGGCCGTGCTTGATTTTGTTAGCCATATATATTGTGGGAGATGATCGCGCCTGCCATGGCCGGCAGCGTCCACCCGTGAGTCCAGCCCAACCATTGTCCATGGCACGCACTACACTAGCACTTCGTCGTTGTCCATTCATTCTCTGCAACGTCCCTCTAGCGGTATTCCCATACTGCCTCCCGCCCCCAGGGAGCGATGGCGACGGCCCGCGGCAGCCGACTAGGACGACGCCCCCACCGGCGGTAAAACCTGGAGAGCTGGTGTACCAAGCGAAGATGCGAAGAGGCACAGCAGACCAGGCAGCGCAGCTCCGGAATCGAGGTCTTCCAGGCACCTGCGGGTCCTAAACCTTTCGAGGTCTTCCAGGATATTCCGCAGGTCCTAAACCATGCGTGGGCTTAGACACCCGCCTGGTCGCAGTCCCTGTCTTCGCTCAGACAGTGCACTCAGTATATCGCCGGTGAGGTGCAGCCGCCAACCAGCAGGAAGGTCAGCCAGCCGCCTCAGGGGTGCAGGGTATGGGAGGGTGAAGCAGAAGCCCGACAGCCCACGTTCGAATCCTCCTCCTAGCCGATCGTCTCGTCCTTCTCGTCTTCGTCTTCCTTGGGACCGTCCCCTTCCTCCTCATAGACCTCTACACAAGAACGCGGTATCTGCAGCATCATCTTCATCCTTCATTTCCGTCTTTCCCCTCACTCGCGTCCTGCGCAGCTACCTCGTCGTTTTCTAACTCGTCCTTGTCCTTAGCGTAGTAGTCCTTCTTCTGGCTCTCGGCTTCCTCCTCTTCTTCCTGCTTATTCTTCTTCTTCTTCTCCTTCTCCGTGTTGTCTTCGGATTACGCGTTCTCCTTGTCTTTGTGATCCGCCTTTTGAACTTCTTCATGTAATCGCCTTCGGTCACGTCGGCTAAATTCCGTTCCTTCGGATACCTTTCAGTCTTGGCGTCGCCGGCCCCCTTCTCCTTGGCCGAGATGACTACGTCGGCCGTCTGCTGCGTGGCAACGTCGGCTTTCTTATCGGTAGAAGTCCTGGCTTTTCTGTGCGAACTGTGGGAGAGCCGACATAGCCACTCGAATTTGTTCGTTTGGTCTCCGGCAGAGCTCACCAGCTCTCACGGCTGCTCTCGCAGCTGCAATCATAACGGCGGACATTCAAGGGCAACGGAACAGCCGACGAGACGCGGTCTCCCCCACGAACGCGGTCCTACCCGGAACGACGCCGGGGCCCCACGTTGCAGGCGCCAATGTGGGAGATGACCGCGCCTGCCTTGGCCGGCAGCGTCCACCGGTGAGTCGAGCCCGAGCACTGACCACGGCACGGACTACACTAGCACTTCGTCGTTGTCCATTCATTCTCTGCAACGTCCCTCTAGCGGTATTCCGAATATATATTGTAACGTTCCAATACTGATCACAACAAAAGCTTTATTCTTCTTCCCCGCCAAAGCAGTTATTCGTCGTCTCACTACACTCTCCTTGGCCCGTTTTTGTCCCTCTGCTGGATATTGGGAATCACATTGCTGATGGGTGCTGTTTTTGTGACACCATCTTCCATCATGTAGCCTATGGTCTTAACCTTTTCCGCCCTGGAATTTTTATTTGTGTGCGAGACTGTTTTAGTAGGTATTTTCCCAATTACAAAGACCCAAGAAGACCGCAAACAAAATATTCAGCCAGTTGTGTAAGTAATTATGTGTTTACAGGCATGACGTCAAATTATGTCATCATGGCTGAGTTGTCATGAAATGAGAAAAATGGCTTCTTTATCACATAATTAGGTTGCGCGAAAAAACACGGACGAAGAGGAGTAGACAGGATGGGCGCAAAACTTCAACTATAAAACGGAAGGACAGTTGAAGATTTGCGCCTGTCCTGTGTCATCCTCTTCGTCCGTGTTTTTTCGCGCAACCTAATTATGTGTTCAAGATTGCACCAACTAGCACAAATGAAAGCTTTACGGCTTCTTTATGTGTGGTACTCACTATAGCACACAAAATCTGAACCAACGTCATATCTAGGGGTGTGGAAGTCCTTGAAGTAACTTCAGGACTTCGTCCCAAAAATGGCGCCTACCTGCCTCAAGTTGGCTGCCTCGGCTTCATCCACGATTTCGATAAAGATTCTTCTTCATTGCGGCTCCGAACTCCGCAAAAATGTCACAACGGTTGCGTTGATAGCAGTGGGAATCGTTAAAGAAATACTCCCCCAAGAATTAGCAGTGCTAGTCTCGTTTCCGAGGTACTGTGCTGTCGTCAGTTGACGACGTGAGGCCGAAAGCAGTTTTCGTCACTTCAAATAGTACCACGAGTTTTGTACTATGAGCGCAATAGCCTTTTCGTATCAAAACCAGATCGGCTAAACTAATATTGGGAATCTTGCTGTCATGGCGCTTGTCGACTGCTCGTTTAAGCGACTCCCTGTGTCTGCTCTGGTTCTCTGCAGTCTTCTTGGTGTCCTCAAGGTGAAGGTTTCCTTTGATACCCAGTGTGTTTTCTGCAGGCAGATACGCCGGCTCACCGTATGCGGCATACTGAGGATTGCATCCCAAAGCACTTGTATGCGATCTATTGTGATGCGACACTGCTGCTTGTAGGCAACATTTCCACACTAGTGGGAATCCCGGGTACATACTTATATACTGTCCCAGGCAGCACACAAGGTCGGACTGATATTGGTTTTACGGCGGCTATGCGAGTTCCAATATCGGCCCAATGTTGCCGGCAGTGAGCCATTAAATTTGGCCGGCAATACTGGGCCGCTTTTGCCACCCTTCATCCCATATTGGGTTTTCACCGGAAATATTGGGCCTGGTTTGACGCCGTCTCGCCGATATCGGCTGAGCCATTGTTTCGCCGGCTAATACGCCGTTCTTCAGCCGACGTTGGCAGAGCCGTTGCCTCTCAGCGGCTAATATTAAGCCCATTTTGCCGCCGTCCTTCAGACAGTGAAGAGCTTAGTCAGTCCTTTTCCGGGAATATTCGGCCCTTTTCGCCGCCCGTCTGCGCTCGATCTGATAATGGATCCGATGGAGATAAGCAGTACCGAAATTCCATTAATTTATTTTATGTATAATCAGACGTCGAGCGCCCTACGTACGCGTTTCATTGCCGGAACATCACACCTGCGCGTTTCTGAGCAGTTTTCTTCATCTTTTTTTCCTTAAACACGGGGTACACTTGCAATGCAATAGAGCATTATGCACTTGCATGCTTGGCACCTAAGCTGCAGAAAGCCGCTACATGCATTTGTGCTACGTGCAGCACAAATAAGAAAGTGCATAACAAGGTGTGGGTTTGATCTCGTTGGTACTCCATGCTCTACTACTTCTTGTGTGAAAAATTTGGCTTAGACAAAACACAACACGGACAGGCGCAAACTTCCAACTGAATTTATTATCACGGTGAGACGTATATATATATATATATATATATATATATATATATATATATATATATATATATATATATAATATGGCGACACACTGCGCACAAACCGGCGCAGCCTCCGCCTCGTCACTCGCTAGCCCAGCGTGACACGGCTGCATGATACACCACGTCTCCGATAAGGGACAGCGCCACCGCAGCGTCACCGGAGGCTTACGTCATCGACGGTGGCTTTAAAACCAAGCTGCCAAGCTCGGAAGTGATCATTCCTTCGCTACCCGACTGAGCGCAGCGTCGCTATGCTCGCACTGCTGCTGCTACCACGCTAACAAACAGTAGTTATGTTTTATGTTGGGATGCGTCCTTCCATCGACACGGCATCCCACATCTGGTGACCCGGAAACCGAACAGACCGCACCGCCATGGCCGACCCAGAGGCCCTCACCGCTCTGCGCCAGCGGGTGCAATAGCTCCAACAGGAACTGCAGACCCAGCGACCCCCGCACTCTCGCAACGCCTCCACAACCGAGGCCGTGCCTGCCGGCTCCGCTGAGGACGTCAGAGCTCCCACAGAGCTCCCTCACGCTACCTCATGCGACACCTGGCGTATCGCTGTCAGGCTTCCGCCGTTTTGGGCGTATTCACCCGAGGTCTGGTTCGCCCAGGTCGAGGCCCAGTTCTCCCTGGCGCACATCACGCAAGACCGGACCCGCTACAATTACGTCGTCGCCCACCTGGACGCACGTCATGCCCACGAGGTCCGGGATATACTTGCCAACCCAACAACAGCCAACCTCTACGAACACCTGAAGACTACCCTTATCCGGCGCCTGTCGCTCTCCGAAGACCAGAAGGTACGCCAACTTGAGTCCGCAGAGCTTGCCGAGCGCAAACCTTCGCAGCTCCTGCGCCACATGCGTGCGCTCGCGGGCAACATGCAAGTCCAGGATTCCTTCCTGCGAGCGCTTTGGCTCCAACGACTCCCGCCGCACGTCCAGGCAATTCTGCAGGCTCAGGTTGGGCTACCTCTCGACGAACTTGCGGAGATTGCCGATCGCGTCACCGAGGTCTCCTTGCCACAGTTGTCGCCCACCACCCAGGCCGTCGCTGCACCGCTGAACACCGCAGAGCTTGCACGCCGTATCGACGACATCGATCGACAGATCACCTGCATTCAACAACGCTTGGCTGAACGTTTTCCGATGCATCAGCGCCGCCACTCGCAAAACCGCTACTGTAACACCACTTCGTCGCGGCAACCCGATAACAACGACCCGTGTTACTACCACCGACGCTTCGGGGGCAGAGCCCGCCAATGTCGACCACCCTGTTCCACTGGGCATGCGCGAAACGCCAACGGCAGTTCGTAGAGACGGCCGCAAGCTGCCAACCCGAAGGCCGTCGCATCTTCGTCACCGACCAAATCACGAAGCAGCGGTTCCTTGTCGACAGCGGTTCCGACATTTGCTGCTACCCGCGATCCCATCTCCAAGGTCCTCGTCCGCCTACGTCTTTCGAGCTCGGTGCGGCAAACCGCTCAACAATCAAGACGTACGGCTCGCTCCGCCTGCACATCCAGCTCAGAAACTTACGCCGTGACCTTCACTGGAACTTTGTCATCGCCGACGTCGCCGAGCCAATCATCGGCTCAGACTTTCTGGCCCACTACAACCTCCTTCCCGACTGCCGCAACGGCATAGACGCGACAACGGGACATTCCACACCTGGCCAGCGAACGACCGCCCAACAGCCAAGCATCAAAGTACTCAGTGTCGACAATCATTCGCCGTACCATGCCATCCTCGCCGAATTTCCCGGATTGACGCTTCCCAGCGGACTGCCACGCAATGTGCAGCACACCACCGTGCACTACATCCGGACTACTTCAGGCCCCCCCCCCCGGTTTTCTGCCGCGGCCGTCGCCTTGCTCCGGACCGCATGCGCATAGCCAAAGCAGAGTTCGAGGCCATGCTCCGCGAAGGAATCGCCCGCCGCTCTGACAGTCCATTGGCCTCGCCACTTCACCTCGTTCCGAAGAAGACAGAAGGCTGGCGGCCCTGTGGGGACTACCGTGCCCTCAACGCGCGCACCATCCCGGACTGGTACCCCGTCCATCACATACAGGACTTCGCCCATCGCATTCATGGCTGCCACGTCTTCTCCGTGCTTGACTTGGTGAAGCCCTACACACAGATACCCGTCCGTTCGGATGACGTCCCGAAAACGGCAATCATCACTTCCTTTGGCTTGTTCGAGTTTCCCTTCATGAGCTTCGGCCTGAGGAACGCTGGACAAACCTTTCAGCGCTTCATCGACGAAGTCGTCCGCGGCCTCGACTTCTGCTTCGTTTACCTTGACGACATACTGGTATTTTCCCGCGACGCCGAAGAGCACCACGAGCACCTTCGTCTGCTGTTTCAACGCCTCGACGACCACGGTCTACTTGTTAATACCCAAAAAAGTACGCTAGGCGCTTCCGTCGTCCGCTTCCTCGGCCACGAAGTTTCATCTGAGGGAACTCGTCCCTTGCCCCAACGCATCTCGGACCTGAAAAGTTACCCTCAACCCACCACCGCTAAAGACCTTCGCCGTTTCCTTGGCATGCTGAACTTCTACAGGCGTTTCTTGCCACAGGCAGCCGACTACCAGGCTCCCCTGCATGATGCTTTGCTGGCCTACGAGGAAACCAACCCGTCGCGTGGACACCGACGTTAGCGAAAACGTTCGAAGAATGCAAAGCCGCCCTCTGCACCGCCACGCTTCTCAACCATCCCGTGCCAGACGCTCCCTTGGGATTCTTCACGGACGCATCTGGCTTCGCCACCGGCGCCGCACTCATGCAACGCGTGGACAACACCTGGCATCCTTTGGCGTTGTTCTCCAAGAAACTCGCAGCTCGGAACACGCCCCTTCAGCCACCAGTTCCGCCGACGAAACCACGACCACCGCCCCGACCACTCTGCCAGCCTACTACAGAGAACTTCTGCCGATATACGAAGCAGTACAACACTTTCGCCATGTTCTCGAAGCACAGAATTGCACCATCTATACCGACCACAAGCCTCTTACCTACGCCTTCTCTCAACGTCGCGACAAGCTCCCGCCTGTACAGCAGAACCAACTCTCATTCATTGCACAGTTCACCACCGACATCCAACATGTCAGCGGGAAAGACAACGTGGTCACCGACGCGCTTTCACGTGTAGCAGCCATCAGCTCTGTGCAGATAACAGCGGACGTCCTCGCCGAGGCTCAGACTATGGACGCCGAACTGCCGGAACTTCTCAAGGGCAGGTCGTCACTACAGCTGCAACAAGTCCCCATTCCAGGGTCTACGACCACAATCTGTTGCGACGTGTCGACAGGACGAAGCAGGCCCTATGTACCCCTGTCCCATCACCGTGGTCTTTTCAACCAGCTCCACAACCTCAGCCATCCCGGTATACGCGCCTCTACACGCCTCGTGGCTGACCGCTATGTCTGGCCCTCCATGCAGCGGGATTGTCGCACCTGGGCGCGCTCCTGCATTCAATGCCAACGCGCTAAAGTCACCAGGCACGTCACGTCTCCACTCGGAACATTCCCTCAGCCCTCCGGTCGGTTCGAGCACGTCCACCTCGGCATCATAGGACCCTTTCCTCTGGCTAGACCCTATCGCTAATGCCTCACTGCCATCGATCGCTACACTCGATGGCCCGAGGCATGGCCCCTCGAGGGAATCACCACGGAAGACGTCGCCTCGGCCTTCCTCATCGGCTGGATCGCTCGTTTCGGAGCCCCCCGCCGCGTAACCACCGACCAAGGACGACAGTTTGAGTCGCACCTTTTCAGGCTACTCGGGCTGACCATCGGTTTCGAACGCTTGAGGACCACCAGTTACCACCCCTGCGCCAACGGAATGATCGAGCGTTTCCACCGACAATTCAAAGCAGCCATTATGTGCCACCCGGACTCAACCTGGCTCGAGGCCATCCCAGCCGTCATCCTCGGTCTTCGCGCCACCTTCAAGCAGGACATCCACGCTACACCAGCAGAGCTCGTCTACGGGGAACCACTCCGTCTCCCAGGTGAATTCCTCGCTGCACTGCCATCCAGCGCTACGACGTCAGATCCCACCGACTTCGTCGCCCGACTCCGACGCACCATGTCTGCCTTACGCCCGTCACCTGCAGCCCACCATTGCAAGCCTACACCTTTCGTGTTCAAGGAGCTAGCATCGTGTACGCACGCTTTCCTCCGCGATGACACCGTCCGCAGGCCTTTCCAGCCACCTTACAGCGGACCCTACCCGGTCGTCGGGTAGGGACCCGGTCGTCGGGCACGGACCCTACCCGGCCTGAACGGGGACGACGTCCGCGTCTCGATTGACCGGCTCAAGCCCGCATACATCTCCTCGCATGAACCGTGCAGTACCACTCCTTCTACAGTCATCTATCCACAGCCGCCGCCGACGCCGCAGCCCGCTCCGGTCACGACACGGTCTGGACGTCTGGTACGCCTCCTAGATTTCTACAGACCCTGAGGGCTCTGCACTCCGCGGGGGGTGACGTGGCGACACACTGCGCACAAACCGGCGCAGCCTCCGCCTCGTCACTCGCTAGCCCAGCGTGACACGGCTGCATGATACACCACGTCTCCGATAAGGGACAACGCCACCGCAGCGTCACCGGAGGCTTACGTCATCGACGGTGGCTTTAAAACCAAGCTGCCAAGCTCGGAAGTGATCATTCCTTCGCTACCCCACTGAGCGCAGCGTCGCTATGCTCGCACCGCTGCTGCTACCACGCTAATAAACAGTAGTTATGTTTTATGTTGGGATGCGTCCTTCCACCGACACGGCATCCCACACACACACATATATATATATATATATATATATATATATATATATATATATATATATATATATATATATTGCAATGACGAGAGAAATAGACACAACGCCTGTTTACTAGGCCGGCTGTTCTATTCTCTGAACCTCTTCTTCCTCCGCCTCGATCTCACTGCCCGCGCGCCCGAACATCGGAGTCTGTCATCACACTCGGCCATGACTGCAAGCGCGCGGAGCTTCCGGCAGTATCTGTGGTGGCCGGCTTTGGCTGCATCGCAGTGGACGGTCCCGTCCACGTTGTGACGTGGCTCGTGGACCTACCGTAAGTGGGTCTGGTGAGCGACCCTGGCTACATCGCAGTGGTCGATCTCGGCCACGCGGCGACGTCATCTGACCGGTAAAACATGCTTCTGGCTGCCGGGTTTGGCTTTGTTGCAGAGGTAAGGGTGGACGCCGCATGCCCGGAAGAGGATGCCGGAACAGCATCCGAGGAGGCCCCGTGGGAGGCACTTGGGGTGGCTTCCTTCTGTTACATCCGCATGATAGTCAGCATCGGAAAGACTGTCCCGACAATCATTTCGAACATTCTGTGGCTTTGGGAGGACTGAAAAATGTTTTTCTTCAGCCAAATTCTGCACGTTAGCAACAGGGCGCTCACTCTCTTTCTTTTCATCGATGCCCAACGGCTCTGGAGGTGGTATAGGTGGCTCTTCCGGTGCTGTGCTTCTGAGTTCCCTTGCTACATTTTCTGGCTCACTTAGCACAAGGTGGCCATCTGCGCACCCGGTCAGTTTTTGCGCTTGAAGTCGGGGATGTGGCTCTGATGAGCCTGAAGAGACGTTGCTGATGGCCATGCACTCGTCCGCCTCCAGAACTGGTAGCGTGTGAAGCACCAGAGCAGCCGGCACATCCAAGTCCCGAAGGGAAGATGAGCTTGGGGAACGCGTCACCAACTGCTGTGGAGAGAATGTTGTCTCGACTTGTCGTGGCGGTAAGCTGCACTGCGCAGTAGCAGCCTCCAGGTGGTGCCCCTTCAGAGCTCCATCCTCGGTAGCGGTGAGGTTGGACTGGGTGGTGGCAGCGAGGTGGTAGTCAATTGGTCCAAAGGCAGCTATGAGCCTGGTGCTCCACTCGACCCAGGATTGCTGCCGCACGCCTTCGTACCTGTGCCACGCCGCGGCACCATTCCGAAGGCGGTCAATGGCCACGCACCACTTCTGCTGGTCCGTCCAGCACTCGCGAGCTCCGATTGCGTTTACGGTCTCAGTCTCTCTCAGTCGACGGCGTCGTTCTGGAAACCGTGGAACTCCGGTAGTTCGCAGGCAGCCGGTGATGGTGTTCTTCAGGAAGACGCGTTGCCTCAAGCTAATAGCTGGGGTTCGCCGAAGCCTTTCGACGACTGCGCCATTGTAATGACGAGAGAAATAGACACAACGCCTGTTTACTTGCTTGCTTGCTTGTTCCTTGCATTTGGCTCACACCCACACCGGGGGATTGGCCAAGAAGCCGGCGGTTACAGTCAATTGGAACATTGGGTTAAAAAAGAAGATCAGGGTTATGGTAATAGGGTTATGGTAAGTATCACGCAGGCCCTGGTACTGTAGGGAGGCATTTGAGACACGACCTACGGAGCACAGTTTATTTCAACGTTTCGGCCGTGGGACCGGCCTTCGTCTAGCTAGACGAAGGCCGCCTGTTTACTAGGCCGGCTGTTCTATTCTCTGAACCTCTTCTTCCTCCGCCTCGATCTCACTGCCCGCGCGCCCGAACATCGGAGTCTTTGTCATCACAATATATATATATATATATATATATATATATATATATATATATATATATAGATATATATATATATATATGTGGAGGTGCTTGAGACTCGACGTACGGAGCACAGTTTATTTCGACGTTTCGGCCGTGGGACCGGTCTTCGTCTAGCTAGACGAAGGCCGGTCCCACGGCCGAAACGTTGAAATAAACTGTGCTCCGTAGGTCGTGTCTCAAATACCTCCCTACAGTACCAGGGCCTGCGTGATACTTACCATAACCCTATATATATAAATATATATATATATATTTATATATGGATGCTGAAGTGAAGTGGACGAACGAACGAAAAACGATGCTTTATTGCCAACGTTGCGGCCGGGGACCAGCCTTCGTCAGGGCACACATGCATATGACTGTAATGCGTACGTCTTAATAAGGACATGGAAGGGGGCGCCCCCATTGTGCATATTCACTGCTAACAAATTTTTACAAAGAGGCATTCGCTGTTAACAGAGAGATATTCAGACATGCGCAGTATTTTGTATGGTGATTACGCTAATTACGCTAATTTTGTATTACGCTAATTTTGTACGGTGATTACGCTAATTACGCAATATGCCTTCCCGTCAACAGTGGACGCCGCGAACACAGCGCGATAAATTCCTCGATATGTACATTTCTGCTGTCCAACGTGACATACTACAGGCTTATGGGAACCGCATTTCATTCAAAAGGAACCTGACCCTCAAAGAACGAAATGCAATTAAAACTTACAAGAACGCCCAGACATCGTTATTAAACCCGCCGATAAAGGAGGCGCAGTAGTGATAATGAACACGACGGACTACATTTGTGAGGCTCGGAGGCAACTAGATGATGACACATTTTACAAACGACTCGATGACAACCCGACCGACAAGTTTAAGGACATTGTTACTGACACAATCAAACACTTAATATTGGACGACAAACTTTCCGATAAAGCAAAGCATTCACTAGTCCCTCTCAGCCCTGTTCCAGGAAGGTTTTACTTATTGCCTAAAATACATAAGCCAAATATCCCCGGTCGTCCTATTGTGTCAGGCATTGGTAGTGTCACTGATCTGCTTTCAAGCTATGTCGATAGCCTTATTAGTATTCTTCCTCCCACTTTTCCATCTTATCTTAAGGACACTTCCCATTTACTGGCTGACATTATCGACCTAAATGTGCCTGGTGATTCAATGCTGGTAACATTAGATGTCGCCTCACTTTACACTAAAATTCCGCATGACGATGGCATTCGTGCAGTGGTAGATGCTTACGACGACTCATCCCTTGACAAATATGTTGATAGCTCTACATTAGCCACATTACTAAAACTCATACTAGAGCTTAACAATTTTGAGTTCGACGGTGTACACTACGTACAAGTCAGTGGCACTTCAATGGGCACCAAAATCGGTCCCAATTACGCTAATATATTTATGGGCCAACTAGAAACTCGTTTTCTTTCAACGCGTAAATTACAGCCCTACTATTATAAGCGTTTTATAGACGACAATTTCCTCATCCGGCACCATGGCGAAGCAGAACTCCTGACTTTTATTGCAGATTTCAACAAGGTTCATCCGTCCATTACTTTCTCGCAATCGTACTCGATGAAATCCATATGTTTTCTGGATGTTACAGTGTCGCTATGTGGCGAAAAAATAGCTACGACGGTATACAGGAAACCAACCGACGTTCACCGATATCTTCATTTTAAAAGCAGCCATGTTAAACATTTTAGAAGAAGTGAGCGTTGGGCGAGTTGGTATTGCATTCCAGATTGCATTTTGCGCGAAAAAACACGAACACGAAGGGAAGGACTACGAGACGAGCGCAGACTAACAACTGAAGGAAAGACACGTGGTTATGAATGCAGGTTGGCGGTTAGATAGTCAATCTCGAGTTTATGCAAGTTCACCGAGGGCTTGTGTCTTTCCTTTTTCTTTTTCTTTCTATGTGTGATTTCTGAAAATAAACCTTCAGTTGTTAGTCTGCGCTCGTCTCGTAGTCCTTCCCTTCGTGTTCGTGTTTTTTTGCGCAAAATGCAATCTGGAATGCAATACCAACTCGCCCAACGCTCACTTCTTCTAAGCTATATTACTAGTTCCTTGGGTTCTTTTCAGCGTTTAAACTTTTCCACAGTTAACCCTGCCATTTTGGTGGCACTTTACGCTGTGTGCGTATGCCGGGCTTGGACTGTTTCCTGGCATATGAAGGCCGGAACCTGCCCAGCGGATGCCCAGTCGTTGTGCGGCTGGATTGAACCGTCGGCAAGTCACACGAAACGCTTCTGCAGGATTTTGAAGTCGGAGTGGTGGAGACAAGCAAGGCTCTATGACGATTGCCTTCGAGTTCACTGTGGTGACTGTGCTGGAACCCGGAAGACTCGCCTGTACCGAGATTGGTGTGGAACTAGATTCCGCATCACTGAGTTCCTCTGGAATTCTACCTGGCCTACGCTTCCCAAGAAGAGGATTCGGGCACCACCTGGCAAAGTTGTGTTCCTGGATAAGGCCTCAGTGCAAGAAACACATTTGAAGACCCTGGGGTTAGGACCTAAGTTTTGCTTAGAGCCAACTCTGGGTCACGCAGACATCTTGGCCTTGGCGCGCTCTGTGGCTGACAGGGTTCCTGAAAGTGAAAGGACAAGGTGTGTCGCCGAGGGAGCCGAGGTCGCCACCACCTTCAAGGGGAAGCCTGGCATAAAATGTAAGGTGAACCGTTTGGTGGATTTCATGGCCACTAGTGGTATCAGACCTCTGGTCTCGGATAAAGAAGGGCCTTTCGTCGTGATGGAAGAGGGTACCTTTTTGGAAAAGGGGATGCAGGCTGTTAACAAGAACCTAATGCAAGTCAAGGACAAACCAACCGATTTGAAGAAAAGGGCTGTTAATATGTTCTGCGAGAAGAAGCTGGAACGGTTGTGTGCTGGTGTCAGGAATGAAAAATGACAAGTTTTGAGGCTGTTCTTCGCAGTAAAAACCCACAAGGAAGGTGACCCCTTTCGGGTGATTGTCTCGGAGCGCGGCACCTGGCAATACTTGGTGTCTGGTTACTTGCAGAAGCATCTTTCGTCCCTTACCATCAGACACCCCTTCCGTGTCAAGAACTCTGATGAGGTGATCCAATTCCTGGAGGCCGGAACTTTCTCCGACATGTCTGTGTTTAGTGTAGACGTAAAGGACTTGTTTTATTCTCTGGAACATGGTAGTTTGCTGAAGTTTGTACGTGAATGTATACAGGACGTTAACGATGAACTAATGTTCCAAAATGAGTGCGGTATATCTGTGGGGGCATTTCTAGAGATACTAACCATGTATTTGGACTCGACTTTGGTTGCTTGGAAGGGTGGTGTGTATAAGGAGAGATCCGGCGTGTGCATTGGTTCCCGGGTTGCGCCCATACTTAGCGAAATTTTCCTCAGCAGGATAGACCGCGACCTTGTAGTAGCTCTGGATGGTCTCGTGTTGAAGGTAATACGGTATGTGGATGACTATCTTTTGTTCGTTGAGGGGACTGGAGGCATCAACATTAGGGACAAGGTGCATATGGTATTCAAGGAGAAGGGGTGCGGTTTGAGCTTCACTTCTGAAATTCCTAGGGAGGGAAGCATCCAGTTCCTCGACTTGAGGATCACGACAGAGCATGAGCACACCTGCTGAAGGTATTCTCCGAGGTCAGTGAAGCCCATCCTGGATTTTAGGTCCGACCACTCTAAGCTGGTGAAGGATGGGATTGCCACGTCCTGTCTGTTGTCCGCCATGCGTAAATTGTGCCCCAATCAAATGGAAGAAGCTTTTTCCAATCAAGTCATGCGACTAGAACAGTCCAATTATCCCCGCAAAACTTTGGCTTTCCTCAATGAACGAGTATTGAGGAAGATAAAACGTGAGGAAAGAGGTGACCCTGTGGTGGAGGCTCACGTTAGGGATAGGCCGGTCGTCTGCATTCCTTATGTGCACGCGTTTTCTCATCGCATGAAAAAGGTGGGAAGTCGTTTTGGGATTGACGTAGTATTTTCCGCCAAGAATAAGTTAGGTCGCATCTGCGCAGCTGTGGAAAGAAAAGTAGAGGGTGGCAGGAAAAAATGGAATGAGTGTGACGCTAAGCACCGTGACAGATTGGTTGAATGTAGAAAGGGGGTAGTATATCGTATTCCCCTATCGTGTGGAAAGTGTTATATCGGTCAAACCGGGCGTTGTGTGAATAACCGATTAATGGACCATAAGAACTCGTTGAAAGGGCAGCCTTCGTCTAACCTTTACCTGCATTGTAAGGAATGTGAATGTCGTCCTTTACTAAAAGAAACTAAGGTGCTGTCGAGGCTCAAGGATAGGGCCGCGCGAGAGATTGTGGACGCATTCTACATTCACAAATCAGCTGACGTATGTGTGGCTAAGCCCTCGGTGAACTTGCATAAACTCGAGATTGACTATCTAACCGCCAACCTGCATTCATAACCACGTGTCTTTCCTTTTTCTTTTTCTTTATATGTGTGATTTCTGAAAATAAACCTTCAGTTGTTAGTCTCCGCTCGTCTCGTAGTCCTTCCCTTCGTGTTCGTGTTTTTTCGCGCAAATGCAATCCGGAATGTTAAACATTGTAAGACTAGTATACCCTACAGTCAAGCACTTCGCGTCAAGAGGCTGCGCTCTGAAAATGCGGACTTTGCTAAAAACTGCGATAGGCTTCGCAATCCCCTGACTGAACAAAAATATCCGCCTCAGATAGTGAATGACGCGATCATGCGCGCCGATGCGATGGACCGCAGGGCGCTTCTAAAAGCGGGTGAACAAACTGTGCAACGAAAACGCACCAATTTAGTTTTGACACATTCCGCGTCGATTTCAAATGTTAACGTCATTCTTAAAAAGCACTATAACATACTAATGCAGAGTAATGGTCTCAAAGACGTCTTTCCGGAGCCTCCACGAGCAGTCTATCGACGATCGAGAAACCTACGGGACATACTAACATCATCTAAAGTAACAACGTCTGTCCATGTGGGATGTCATCCGTATAACAAGACACGTTGCAAGGTGTGCCCCCAAAGGACGACATCGCAAATAGTTAAGAGCGCTGCATCAAACTTTAATTTAAGAATAAAAAGCAATTTTGACTGCGACACGAGCAATGTAATTTATTTGCTAGAATGCTCAACGTGTAACCTTCAATACATTGGCCAAACGGAGACCCCTTTCCGATTGCGCTTTAATAATCATAAGTCGCATGTCTTGGGCCTGCCTAGCCTTCCCCTGTCCAAGCACGTCGCTACGCCAGGCCACTCTTTTGACAACCTAACCGCCACAATACACGAATCCGGGTTTAAATCGCACTACGAAAGGGAGGTTCGCGAATCTTTTTTGATTCATAAGTTTAATGCCATAGCATCAGGGATGAACGAGAATCCGGGCAGGTTAACATTTTTGCCAGTAAAATAGATAATCATCGTAGTGCGCGTGCACGGTTGTTTGCTGCCGTGATGGAATCTTCGGTGACATCAGCGCAATCATTCAGGTGACCAGAATGCGCATGTAAACTTGCTATCATAATGTGACGTCGACGCTGGTGTTTTGCTCGTGTACATTTCGTTGCAAACAAATGTGACTCATCAACATTGTATAGATTTTATTTTTATTTTTTTATTTTTTCATTGTGTCACAAGTGTGGTGCTTTTCAACCACCCTACATACTATCGCTATTTTATGTTTGGGTTTGCTTTGTCACATTTTCAATATGTACTGCTACTTCGCTATTTATGCTGTCACCATACAAAATACTGCGCATCTCTGAATATCTGTCTGTTAACAGTGAATGCCTCTGTGTAAAAATTTCTTAGCAGTGAATATGCACAATGGGGGCGCCCCCTGCCATGTCCTTATTTAAGACGTACGCATTACAGTCATATGCATGTGTGCCCTGACGAAGGCCGGTCCCCGGCCGCAACGTTGGCAATAAAAAATCGTTCTTCGTTCGTTCGTCCGCTTCACTTGAGCATCTATAATTCTACCGAATCCAGGAAGACCATATATATATATATATATATATATATATATATATATATATATGTATGCGTGTGTGTGTGTGACAGAACTGAAGCAATGACGCAGGTGCGCCGAGTACCAGCGCGCATCAACTAATTACTCCCCCGGATGCGGGGAGTAATTACGTAAGATTCGAGGCGCGAAGTATCGCCGACTATACTCGCCGAAAACTTTTGACACCACTGCGGAAGCTACAGAGCTAAAGTGACTGCATGCGCCCGCGCCAAGAAATAGTACCTATATTTATTTTCTAATTCGAAAAGTTACCTAGCTCGAAGAAATGAAGATTTCTTCATTATAAAAGGAGACCGAGTATGGGAAGCCCGGAGTGCCTAGCAGCCTGAAGCAAGTCTCCTAAACATTGGTTTCAATCTTTCACAGAGGGAGTTTAGCCAGCTTATCTATGTTACATGTATTCACAGAGGCTTTCTCAGCGCACTTTCTTTGCCCTTAAACAGAAGCATAACCACGGATGAAGGCTGTCTGCTTTGTTAATGGGCTCTTGCCAGTGAAAGTGCGCTGTTCACAATAACACTGCTTTCTCTTTTACAGGACCATCTACTACCTTTATGAGACCTGGGTAAACGCCGGCCATACAAAGGGGAGAGTTTGGACAGACACCAGCGTGATGACTCGGCAAGACGCATTTCGTCAAGGGCTCTCAACTGGCCTCCGTGCACCGAGCGGTAAAGGACGCCTAATCGTTTTGCATGCTGGAAGTGCAGAAGGCTTTGTTGATAGAGCCACCCTAGTTTTCCATGCCAAGAAGGGCGCTGGTGATTATCACACAGAAATGGATGCCTCGCGTTTTCAGAAATGGTTTGTTGAACAGCTGCTACCGAACATCAAGCAACGCAGTGTGATTGTGATGGATAATGCGTCATATCACAGTGCCCAGGTTTAGAAGCTACCAAGCTCTTCATCCAGAAAAGCGGAAATCCAGTCCTGGTTGATATGAAAAAATATTCCTTTTTCGGAGGACCAACTGAAAAGTGAGCTGCTGCAGCTCGTTAAGCAGAATAAGCATCTCTTCCTTGCTTACCAGGTTGACAAACTTGCCAGTGCTGCCGGGCATGAGGTTGTGCGCTTGCTTCCTTACCACTGCTAGCTAAATCCTATAGAGCTTGTATGGAGCCAAGTCAAAGGCTATGTTGCTTCAAGGAACACAGACTTCAAGAATGAATCTGTCGAGAAGCTGCTGCAGGAAAGAATCGCAAGTGTGACCCAACAGAACTGGCTCCATGACTGCACTCACGTGATGAGGCTTGAGGATGAGGCATGGGAGCGTGATGGCATTTTAGACAGCCAAACAGACAGTCTCATCATTTCTTTGTGCACAGACTCAAGTTCTTCAGATGAGTCGAGCAGCTCCGACAGGAGCGGAATGGATGAACTGCCATGACATCTCCATGTGTGCCTTGCCAATGCTTCGAGCAAATGATTGCACATGCACCTATCCAGAAACTGCGATATTGTTTTTGAGGACTATCGGTCACTGCTGCTTCTTTACATTTTTATCGCTTATTCATTTCATTGTGATTTCATCTGCCGATCCCTTTTGTTGCACTTCGTGCATGTTCTGGTTACGTTATCGTGATGTGATAATGACTGCTGGGATCTTGTGTTCCCAAACCACGTTATGATTACGAGGCATGCTGTGCTTGAGGCTCTGCAGATTTTGACATCTGGGGGTTGTTTAATGTGCACCCAAATATAGGTAGACAGGCATCTGGCATTTCCCGTTCATTGAAATGCGACACACTCAAACATGAGAGCCTTTTGTGTCAAGCAACCAGGTACTGTAAGCACCGTACTGTCACGGTGGCTGGGATGTGATTATCTTGGTCGTGAATGTTAACATTATATGCTGCGTCAGCGAGAACCCCTTTGCTTAGTTGAGACGTGAAATGTTCAAAATAAGGTTCCCTTTCTTTATCTCTTGTCAATGGCGCTTGCTGCCTTGTTTCATTTCTGTCGCAATGGGACCTGAAATTGTGATACCACTTGCCATTTTTGTGTTTTATTTACTCATTTACTAAGTTATTCTACCCTGGCTTTCTTTGTTATCAATGTGTGTCTACTCCTGCGTGTTTAGATTTGTTTATTAGAAATGGTTATTCTGCCGAGCAATACCAGAGACCACTGTGATAATTCTGATGCATCAGTGGAGCATCTCCTTATAGAATGCCCGAAATATGAAGAACAGCGTGCTCGACTTAGTGATCGACTCGAGAGACTTGACAAATGACCACACTCAATTTGCAAGGTTTGGACCATGGCCGAATCCTGAAAATCAAAACCGGGCTATGAGTGCTCTTCGGGTTTTTTAATTGATACAGACTTAATGAACTGCTTACGATTGTCATTCTTCTTTACTTTCATAGCATTGTGTCATTGAAAATACTTTCTAGTCATGTCATATGTCCTTGTATGGGAGACTGGCTGTGTGTACTGCATCCGAGGTGTTATATCACACAAGCCTCTATGTGCTAGACTCTGCCGTTAGACTCTGCAAGTGCTAAGTTGTACGACGCATGTTGCATATGTGCATAGTTCAGCTGATTGTTTTCTTTTTCCATTTTTTTTTTGTTTCCATATTTCTTGCTATGGCCTCGTTCTTCTTGTTGGTGAGATAACCGGCTCTAATGTAGCCTACCTTCACATGGAATTTTTTTCTATTTAAATAAAATAAACATTTGAGCTCGAGTGAGTCTGGTCGACAAAAGGTTTAGGCATAGGTCGGCAAACTCACTCATGAGTCGACTCACTCAGACTCACTCAGACTCATATCGAGACGTGAGTCTGAGTCTGAGTGAGTCCGGGTGAGTAACGCTTTTGTGAGTCTGAGTCCGAGTGAGTTCGGTTGGGAAAAATTTTGGTGAGTCTGAGTCCGAGTGAGTCCGGTTGAGGAAAATTTTTGTGAGTCTGAGTCCGGGTAAGCCCTAAGGGAAAAATACATTCCATGAGTGAGTCTGAGTGAGCTTCACATTTTTTGCCGACCTGTGCTCCTATCTACTCAACTTTAGCATTACTGTCGGCCCTATGTCAGCTCACGTTTATACTCTCGTATACTCCCGCATAGTTCAACGCGCTACCGTTCATACATCAGCTCAATATTTATTGATCAGAGGCGTGAGTTGAGGAGGGAGAGGGGGAGGAGGTGCCTTGACATCCCCCCGCAAACTTTTTCACGGGAAGTTACTGATAAAAATATCTCGTGTGGGTCATGACTTTCAATAAAAAGGTCCTTATTGAACTGCAAACTCAGATAACTCGTATTTGAAGGTACGAGATCAAAAGGTGCTAAGTAGCGCACCGATTATGCGAGATATTGGCGTTAAAGAGCATTGACATTATGGTAGAAAAACGATAATTAAATGCTAACGGACTCATGAGTCGACTCACTCAGACTCACTCAGACTCAGATCGAGCCGTGAGTCTGAGTCTGAGTGAGCTCGAGTGAATGAAATTTTGGTGAGTCTGAGTCCGAGTGAGTCCGGTTGAGAAAAATTATAGTGAGTCTGAGTCCGAGTGAGTCCGGATGAGGAAAAGTTTGGTGAGTCTGAGTCCGAGTGAGCCCTGAGGATAAGATATGCTTCGTGAGTGAGTCTGAGTGAGCTCCACATTTTTTGCCGACCTATGGGTTTAGGTAGTCCGGATGAGGGAAATTCGGTGAGCCTGAGTCACAGTGAGCTCTCGGAGCAAATTATTTTTCTTGAGTGAGTGAGCTCCAGTTTTTTTTTTTTTTGCCGACCTATGGTCACAAGTGCGAAATCTCAGTTGCCATGGATTTCCAGCTGAAAGTTCTTATGGTTATGCTCGGTGCCATGACTCACACGTGTAAAATGTTATGTTGACATCGAGTGCCAGCAAAAGGTTGTAATGGTTATCATGTTCTATGTCACAAGTGCATTAATGTTATGAGTGTCAGCAAAAAGTTGTTATTGGTATCACGTTCTGTGCCATAAGCGCAAAACAATATGTTGACACAGAGTGCCCAAAAATATTATATTCCCCACTGCGGAAAAGCTTTCTTATTTGCGCTTGAAAGCCTATGTGGAAATGCTTTTGTTGTCGGACATAATGACTAATTTGAAAAAGAAATGTAAAGTGATTTGTGAATTAGACAAGACTGTTTTTTAACGAAGCGTCTGCAAAATCCTGATTTAGAGGAACAAGAACTTTTGGTCTTTTTGTTCGCAATGTGTCTTCTTGTGCTGTAAAATGTAGCTTATAAGTGTAGAGGCCTGGGCTAGTTGGTTAGTGTTCATAATTTCAGGGTTTTGCAGCGCACGAGGGTTTGCAGGGTTTTCCAGCGCTCTTTCTGTCTACTCTGTCCTTTTTCCTATGTTCGCGCGCTGCAAAACCCTGCAACTGTAAAATGTAATTACTTGCCTTTTGCTTTCGTGCTCTTTCGAATCACGCCTGGATGCAATGCTATAAAAGATATGAACGGGTTTTTTGTGCTTTATTTTTTTCTACCAGTGACAATCGGTATTATGGACAATGCCTGTTGCATACTGCATGTACAGATAGAAAAAACATCGGTGGCCGTTACCCTCTGTTAATGTGTGTGACCAGCGAAGCTTGATAAAATAATCAGCGTCAGTCTCTTTAATTAAGCGTGAGCTCTCTTTAAATCTAAACCCAATTCACCGGCATCATCGTACTTGCATTCCGTATCTATTCGAATGCAATGCGAGCTTTTTCTCCAAATTTTTGCTGCTAAAGTTGCCCCTCGCGTTAATCGTGATCGCGTTACAATCGAGCAAACACCGTATTCAGGATGCGGTGTGCGGTTGGCGGCGTTCAGCATATTGCCATGTGTCTTATATTGTTGTCTTCGGGCTTCACCCGCAAAGACTGTTCGGAATGCTCAGTGCAGACCACGATGCGATGTTCCAGAAGCGTCACGATTGTTTTAGATCGTTCCGTTAAGATTGCGCGCGGTACGCGAATAGTCTAGAGATTACGTGGACACCAGCGATAACGCTGGCACATTCGATAGAACGTGTATAAAAGCCAACACGCTTTACCACTTGTCAGAATTATTGACGGACGACGCTCTGACTGACTCGTTTCCCGCCCACAAGTTCGGCCAAATAAAGAGTTTCATCTCCGACACGCCCGCTGCTTCCTTCGTCAACGTAACAACCACGTGACAATATACAGTACAGTAGGTAGATGCATCTACGCACACTGATATTTCACTATGTTCCCATGCTGAATGTTCTCGTAGTGCTAAACGCTCTAGCGATGCGAGCAAGCGAAACCGAAACTGAAACTGAAATCGGCTGCAAGATGCCGAACTACTTGCATAGTAAAACAAATGCGCGGATGCCCCGCCTCCGTAGCCTTCGCTCTAATGCCAAGATAAGTTGTCGCCGCGTATAAATAGCTGGCATTCTGTTGTTAGTTTCTGCTATGACAATGACTAACAGTTATGACTAGCACAGTCACTTTTCTACCCAAGTATGTGGCCTTCAGAAGAACTTGTGACTCACATTAGATGGCCACTTCGTTGACTTGTTGTTCAACGGCATCAAAATGTTGAAACTTTATAACACATACCGTTAACCTCATGGGCCAAATTCAAAGTACTTCGATTTCGTAAATGTTTTGTCATTGGTCGGCCGACTTCACTAATATATCCAGCATCATGATTCGCCCAAACATTCCCGCACGAATGCTTTCAGTGGAAGTTTCGTGTGAATGCTAATTCTGTGCAAAAACCTAAATCTGACATCATATTTATAGCGCTATATCCTTTACGTCCATTCAGCCGCTGACTGCGCGGCGCGAATACTCATAAACTACACGGAGAGTCTCCTATCTCTGTGTGTACACGTATTTACACAGGCGCGTGTTGTGGTCAAGCGTAAAACATTTGTTTCAGTGATGTCACATTATTTTACCTAGTAAAACTGGTAAAAAGCTCAATAAGGCGTGTTGCTGAGCTAGTTGGTTCATTACTTGAGAAAAAATAGGTATGGCACATAAAAGACCGGGAACAGGTGAAGACACGCTTTTTCGTTCCAACGCTTCCGAACCAACTAGCCCACCAACAATCTTTAACGAACTGACAAATACGTGTTTGCCATATGTTTGTCAGTTGGTGTTTTCATTTCGTCGCCGTCCTCTTCATGCCACACCTATCTTTCTCAAGTAAACATCTCGTTCAACGATTGCTTCCCATGTGTTTTCAGAAGCAGTCACATTTATTATTAATATATCGCACGTGAGATACGATAAAATACGCGGTTCAAACGTGGTGTACGAAAGGTTTTCATGTAGCGACACGTTGCGCGGATGCATTGAAAATTCGACGAATGCCTTTTACAAACGGCATGCCCATAGACGACATGCCTCACACCTTTGTCGGAGGCTGAGCCGTGCTAAGGAGAAGAGAGCCTTCTTCAACCTCCCCCGTCGTTGTCGCGAAACTCGCTTGACCGCGCAGGGAAGGGTAGCCGTGCATCGTTGTTGCGGTTTCGCTCCGGCCAGCACAATTCTTCAAGAACTGTCGGTGTGGGTTCATGTGTGGCGGAAAGTCAAAATCGTGTGCGAGACGGATACACGGTAGGATTCCGGCACTGTTTTCGGCAGAGATCACCGCAGCGCGCAACCAGCGGCCCCGTGTTTCCATATTAGACTCGCTCGTCGCATATAAGGCCACGTGTTGACTGCTCTTGCGTCTCATCAGATTTTTGTTTTCTTCTTACCGCACATTTGCTATTGACCATCCTTTTATTTCGATAGCAATTATAGGGACACTCTCGGCTGGTTTTTGCCGTGGCCGTGGCCGTCATGTCCAGGATATGTATGTATACATAAATAAAACCCACAGAGAAAAATAAATCAGAAGAAAAAACATGGGTGATCCCTCCGTCATAGCAATCGGTATAACACGAAAGTGAAACGTGTCATCATAGAAGTTGATTGTTTACGGCGCATTGGTATATGAGAGCTTGTACAAGGTCACTGGTTGTTTGGCAGATGCAGCACCGCTTGATATGGGCGCACCCACGTTGGCGCGCAGTGGCACATCTCCGTGCCGAGGACTACCGCCCATGATCATGATTTAACCCTTACGGTAGCTGAAACTGTCAAGATTTACCTGGACACCTCATATGGTGAATTCTGCGCAAAGATGGCATCAACAAGCACATAGTAAACACTGATACTTGATATGCACTCCTTCAAAGCGCCATGAAACGAAGAGGAACGCGACGCGCGTTGAGTCTTCCCTGTAGCCTGGCCGTTAATTCTCACATGGCGAGCGGGGAACCCGGTGCGACAGCCAGGCGAGCGTCGGAGAGCTATTTTTCGATATGGATGGATGCTACGAGCGAGGATTGGGAAACCGTTGACGAAATTACACTTCTCCGATTGGAAACGCGCCGAATGGGACGGTCATAGTAACCGTGCGTTGCCGGAGCTAATTGCGGAGGCAACGATGTTCTTCCTTTTTTTTTTTTCGAGCCTGGTGGCACGCATGTCACCACCCGTTATAAAGGGGACGCTCATAGCATCCAAGCACTGTGGCATGAAAGTGTGAAAGATAAAAGGCGCGTTCATGTAGGCTCCGTTATGTGTTTGGCGGTAGCTCAGTGGGCTAAACGACCGCCAGCCATCGTCGCGGACCTAGAGGTCGTGAGTTCGACTCGCGTCAACGGAACTTTTCCTTAGATTTTTTTTTCTTTGCCATCTGATGACGTTCATTTTGCTGACGCATTTCCGTGACGGAAATACCTCAGGAAAGTCTTGGTGGATCCCGGCAAAAAAAAACACTTTCGTGCTAAAAAGTTTCCGAAGCGCGCCACCGGAATTCGAACCTGGAACCCCTCGCGCCGCAGCGCGCTGCTTTAAACAACTCAGCCACGGGCTGTTTAGCATCACAACGGCGAGCTATTTGTATACATCATTACCATTTAACGCTAACGGCACGCAGAGCTCGGAGGTGCTTCAGTGTGTGTAGTATCAACCCGCGAAATTGCCCGAAGGGCGCGCTTTCAAGCAACGCTCCTATATTTTCTTTCAGTTTGAAAGCGTCCCTTGAGACGCGCACTAAAAAGTGGCCCATTTCTGTACTCACTAACGATGTGGAACGCCACATAAACATTGCGTCGAACGCCATCGCGCGGCAGGAGACGCGGAGGGGCACTCCACGCGCCGCAGTTTTAAAGGAAAAAAAGTCTAAGAGCCTTGGGTTGTAGCGCGTTGCTCAAACACGAAGAAGTAACGACATTAACAGTTGTAGTTCGCGCTCGTCCTGTGCATACCTGTGACTTCTTTTCTAGTGTCCTGTTTTGTGTTTGAGCAGCGCGCTGCAAGTGTCGAGCTGTGACCGTTGTTAGTTCGCGGTCATCCTCCGTGTGTTCTTTTTGTTAGTTCCTTGCGCTCGAGTGGCGCGTTGCAAGTATCGAGCTGCTTGCCGTTCTTCGTGTGACATTCTAATTTGCTGAACACGAAAGTAAAACGTATCCTTACAAAAGTGGTTGAATGTTTACTGTACACTGATATAAGATAGTTGCACAATTTCTATAGGTGTTTCGCAGCTATAACACCGTTGAACGTGGATGCACCCACGTTGATGCTTGGTGGCACATGTCTATCCCGAAGACTAGCTTCCATGATCAATCAATAAACAAACCTTTGTGGTAGCTGTAGAAGTGAACGGTGAGAGCGTAAGCGGGGACAGCGGTGTGACAGCCAGAGGAACGTTGCTGATTGGACGCAGAACTTGGACTAAGGTCGCCATCCTACGGCATGTTAAAGAGTTATTGAACGCCACGGCGGTACAGTGTACTAGAAGGGGGCAGTGGAACGCACGAAGCGGCCGCGACGCATCGCGGGTGATGCTCCGGCGGGCGATCGTAGCGGCGGCGTTGTAATCACTTTGTACTGAAGCTGTGGAGAGCGTCTCCATTTGGCGCGCGCGCGTCGCAGCCTACGAAAGCGTGTAATTGCGCGTTTTGAGCGCGTGTAATGCATTACTGTGCTTTAATCGGTGTCTCAACGCCTGCTACGCGCCGTGGTGCACGAGTGAATATGCAGGCGTGCCAAAATGGCACCGAGATATTCCCTGTTTTAGGGGCGAAGCTCCTTAAGGCGGCACCCGTTCGTCCCTCGTAGTCGTAGTCGTAGTAGTCGTAGTGCGTAACCAGTCTTACGCTTTGACCTCCAAGGTGGTGCCGGTGGGAGATTTTTCCTGTGCGTTGTTGAACAATAAAAAATTCGCAGCGTGCGCGTTAACTAAAAGCCGAATTCTTCTGTCTCCCATTCCCCATTAGCAGCCATTGGCATGTTCCAGTAGGAAACGTTTGTAGAAGTAGAAGTGTTAGTGTTAGCTAAAAGCCGACTTCTTCTGTCTCTCATTCCCATTAGCAGCCATTGTTTACCTCCAAGGTAGTGCCTGGTGAGATTTCTCCTGTGCGTGATTAAACAATAAAAATTTTGTTCAAAACGCCGTTGATTGATGAAATAAACCAACGAAAGACGCCAGATGTTTTGTAAAAGCAAAACGAAAGAACGCCAGATGTTTCTAAAGCAAAACGAAAAGACGCCAGCTGCTTAACGAAAGACGCCAGATGTTTTCTAAAGCAATGGTTTTCTAAACAATGAAAATTCACAGCGTACATGTAAAACTAAAGTGAGCTGCAAGTCGTCATAACTCATCGAACCTTTAGTACAAACGCGCCCGATCTCACGTCGGTGATGATGTACTGGGCAGAATTCACGGAAGATTCACGGTTTACCGATGAACCTCCGCAGCTTCGCCCACTCATCATCATTCACTCCGTGGACATGCTGTGATTTTTTTTAGAGCCTGCCGGCCCCCAAAGAAGGCGACAATCGGATTTTGCACCTAGCTGCTCATTTATTGCTGTGCGGTTTGCAAGCAACACTTCGAACCGCGCTACACTATAAGTCACTACGAACACTGACTACGAAGAAATAACAAACCAGCGACGAAAGCCTACCATTCTTGTGTCGGCAGTGCTGTTTCTTGGGCGAGTTGGAAATTCATACTTGGAAGGGTAGCGCTAAGACACGGACTAGAGAAAGACACACGACACACAGACGAAATGCTCTGGATATCGCAGTCTCTGCGATATCCAGAGCATTGATTCTTATATGAGCTGCAATGCGCTCGACTGTTTCATGAGTAACCTGTGCACAAATAACTCTATCACAACATTTATATTAGTGATGGCTGAGTTCTGCCAGTTTTGCTCTGTTTCTGTAATGCCGAAGGGCTATCTTGTTTCCTACAGCGTGCTTCCGCGGTTACTAAGCATCGGTTATGCGACCTCTGAATGCTTAAAATGCCATGAAGCCGAGCCAAGGAGCCGAGCCGAAGGCGCACGTTCACCTCCGAGGCACAAACTTCATGCATCAAAGCTTATCTCAAGCATCTTACAATGCACAGATGTAAGTATAGCCCGTATGTATTATCGTGGGCGTGCGCAGGGTTCCCCATCAGGGGGGCCAAAGGTTCATCGCAGCGCCCCCCCCCCCTCTTAGGGAGGCAGATTTTGCGCCGCCTCCTCTTAGGCGACTAGAAGGGTCAATGTACGGGGCACATTTTGCGCCCCCTCCCCCCTCTTAGGTGATTAGGGGGGGCGGCCGCCCCCCCCTTTGTGCGCGCGCCTACGTGTATTACAATTTCATTCGTTTTTATCTGTAAAGTGTCAAAAGCGAAGCCAGGAGGGGCGGTGGTGCTCTACGCTTTGCGATAAAATGTTTTTAATATATGTGCATATATATTTACACGCACAAATACGGGCACTAAAGTCTCACCTGCCCACCCGGCGCCAACAACAATATCGCATGCAACGTCCCTGAGGACGACCGTTATTTGTACCGGTCGAGTTACCTTTGGCTTCCAATACGTTTGAGCCCTCGTAATGTAAAAAAAGTCATACTTACACAGCGTATTTGTAAAGAAACGCACCGTACACACAGCTTCGCCAACGCGCGGTAAATGTTCGGCGTGCTTTCGGCAGAATATCAGCATACAGCTTTCTGAGCGCAGTTAAATTCCAATGAAGCAGCTCAGTTACTCTGAATAAACTAGACGCCGGACCACCACCACAAGAAAGCATTAAAACAGAAGAAATCAGAATAAGGCACGCTCTTTCTGTTTCCTCTGTCTCTTTCTTCGGGCGGTCATTCGGCGTCTAGTTAATTGAGAGTAATGTACTAACTATCCCAGCAATGAGTTCGGCTCAATTACACCGAGATCGTGACTCTTCACTGTCGGTATCCGCCCGTTTTCATTTTTATATTTTGCGTACCTTCCAGCAGTCACTTCGGCTGCAAGAACTGATTTGCAGTATTTCTCAAAGGCATTTATGAAGCAAGCATCCGTTAAAACCGTTGAAGTTTCGTCCATCAAGGCTTACGACGACAAGTCCTACGCTTAATAATGATAGAAACGCAACGAAAGCCGCATCAGTAATAGTACCGATTACCCGGGTGCCGCCAATGCGCCCAGCAGTTCTTGCTCGCGGCGCCGCGCGCCTTCAGTACCGAGCGACTACAGCGCCGCCGCTACGGTCGACTTCAGCCTGTTTCACATGCAGCGATTTTGCTCCAAGAGCGGAGCGGCTGCCGTCGCGGGAGCCCAAAAACAGGTTTTTTTAGAGCGACCAGTGGACGCTCGCAACGCCAGCGATCGAGATCGCCGGAGTTGGAAAAATTCGCTAGCGGCAGAGCGATTGCCCAAGGTCAACCAATGATCAGCCAATGGGAGAGCAGTGACGTGCGGAGCACGTGACTGCAGGGGTGGAGTTGAGGAACGGGCGCGCGCGCGCCGGGAGGAACTCGGTTTGCTAGCAGACGACATCCGCAGCAACGAGCTGGCAGTGTAGAAGTGCCGTTCTTTTCCTTTTGTTGTCCTCTACGGGGCTTCCGTGAAAGCAGACAAATCGTTTGCACGTGTCATTTTGTTCTTTTGCATTTTTATCGAATCGTGGCACCAACATAGGTCCGGTCAGGGGGACCCTACGGCACTCCGCACTTGTAGCTCGCAGCACATGCTGCCGTTTTTTCTTGTTTACCACTCTGGCCCAGCACGTTCGAAAAGTTTGCTGTTTTCTTTTTCTGAGTGGTCACGGACCCTGATGACGACAAGTGCCGCCGCCTCTTTACTGGAATGGAATGTCCATGGGCAAAAAGAGGGACGAGCTCCTTCACAAACACACAATATCGTCGACTGGGCCGCTTGCATCTGGTTGCCGGCCCAGACGGCGCACCAACGCCTCGCGGCATTCGAGAGCAAAAGCCACCGAAAGCCCCGTGAAAGCTTAAAAACACAAAAGCCAATTCTTTCTTTTGCTTTTCCATGGCCAAGTGTTTGTGCGTGCAACATGACTTGCGTGGTAAAAAAAGAAAGCTGGAACAGAAATAAACGTGACTACTGAAGTTGTTTAATTGCACTCTGATACACTGCACATTTTCATCATTCAAGGTCTAGGCGCGTGAAAATCGATCACCGAAAGGCTGGTGAAACTTGCAACCTAAGCGCACCAAAACAAGCGAGCCCGGAGAAAGGAAACCCGCGGATAACGGGCGCTTCCCACAACCATCACTGCGCTTCGCAGAGGCGCGCGCCGCGCAAAAGCGGTGCATGTGAAACGAAGCCGCGTCCGAGCGTCCTGCTGCCGCTCGATCGCCGCGGGCCCCGCCGCTCGGTCGCTCGCATGTGAAACAGGCTGAAGGCATCAGGCGGCGAGGCGCGTTCACGCCACTCGACAGTTCTAGTACACTCTAACGGCGCGACGAGAGGCAAACGTAAAGCGCGTCGTGTCTGCCCTCTAGCCCGGCCGTGATTTGTCTCGGGGCGAGCGTAAGCGGGGAGGAGCGTCTGTAGCAACGGCGCAGCGACGTCACGACCCACGTGACTGCGCGCGCTCCGCCCTCCGCTCCGTGGCTGCGCGCGCCCCGCGCCGGCTCCGCACCGCTCTCCGCGCCGTGACGTCACGGCGCGTTGTGCAGCTGGCGCCTCCGCGCCGTGGCTGCGCCGCCGCGCCGGCTCCTCGCACCCTCTCCGCGCCGTGACGTCACGGCGCCATGCAGCTGGTGTGCCTCTCCCCCCGTTAGGTTTGCACTCACCCTCGGCCGCCGCCTCTCCCCTCGCCCTGACAGCTCCCTCCTCGCCCAGTAACAGCCCCTCGTGTGCGTACTCTCCCCACCGATCAGCCCCTCTCCAACCGCCTGGCGTGTTTCGCTCCGCCATCACGTGTTGTGTGTGTAGCGCCGGCGCGTCAGTCCCGTATATAAACGTCCGCCGGTTGGCGCTCGCTCTCACTTCACGCTCGTGGTTTGTGGTGAGCGCCGTCATAGGTATGGATCCATCGCAGGCATCAACCTCGACTGCGATACCTCCAACAACTACAGTACAACGCAATCGAATGCGAGCATTGCACGCGTCGTTGAAGATGCCGCATCGGCTGAAGACAAGGCAGCGCAACGAAGGGCCCGGGATGATGCGCGTAAGCGGGCCGCCGGTCCCGAAGCTAAGGCCCGTGCTGCCGAGCGCAGGCGGGCGAAGCGGGCTGCGGATCCCGAACTCCGCGCTCGAGAGGCCGATGAGAGACGTAAGCGGCGCATTGCCTGTGGTGATGAAGGCCGGCGGCGAGACGCCGAACGAAAGCGTGCGAAGCGAGCCGAGCACCCCGAAGCCGATCTGGCGCGGGGACGCGCGATGCGTGAGCGAGCGCGGGCCCTCGAATTCGATCGGCCGGACGCGCGCTTCAAGCGAGACTTCCTGGACCGCAGCTTCGGATATAGCTGCGCGGTGTGCGATCGACTGTGGTTCGACAACAACCTGAGCCCCATCTCGGGCGTGCGCAACGCCGCCAACAAGTTGAACGCGTTGCGGGTTCTTTGGAACGAGTTCGGAAGACAGATAATCATCAGTAAAAGTGCTTTGCACTTAAAAACGGCCAGACCTCCGTGGGTCGGCTGGCGCGTGCTCTCTCGCTGCCGTCTCCTTCGCTCGACTCTGCAGTTTAGTCGCGCGCGCCCCCTCATAGCATCACCCCGTGCTTCGCACTTGCTCATACTCCCCTTCGGGGAAATGCGGGTTTTTTTTTTTAATATGGATGGATGTTATCAACAGTCGCAAAGACTCCCGCTCCGGCGTCCCCAAGTAATGACGTAATCACCACCATCTTGTCTAGCTCGGCGGCCGTTTAGAAGGGCACTACCTAGAAGGGAATTGGCGCTTGAGTCGATGGCGAGTCATAATGAAGCCAGCCAATGGCAAACATGCGGAGTCCCCCCTCCCCTCTCCCATTTTTTCTCGCGCCAGCAGCCGCAAGCAGCCATGCTCCGCGGCCGCCATATTGGAGCCCGTCGAAGCCGCCGGCCTTGATAAAAAGTTTCCTGATGTTCGGTTACATGAAGCGAGCGTTGGCCGGCGTGTGCAGTTTTGTGGTGTTTTTGTGTTGTGCGCTCTTGCCGCCGTGATGTTTAACAGCACGCACCATTCGTTCATCGTGCAATGGTGCACGGATACTTCAAGACCGAGTTCCGCAGGATTCTTCCATGTTCCAAAAAACTAAAGGTGAGCATGTGGTTTGCGTTCGCAGCCACATATATAATAGCTTCATTGCAGTTGGGGAACAGTTGTTCTTAAACACGGCTGAATCGCGAAGAGCACAATGTTGCAGCTAATATCGCTGTTCCGAAAAGCAGCCAAAATAAAGCACTTTCGACTCATGGTTTAACTTCTGAGTCTCTGACATGACTGTGTACTTGCAAGTGCGTTTTGCATTTTTTGTCTGTTTATCACTCACTATCCTTTATATATGCGTTTCTGGGACTCTATGTATCTCAACGTGTACTGTGCCGACACGACAAAACTACGTTTGCGTAATGCGACTGCGTAATTTGGATCGTTCGAATTCGTAGTTTTCAATTTCTTTTCTTCATGTTTTCGGAGTATTGTTGAACGCACGAACTGATGCGTTTGCCCAAGGAGGGGTTAACAGCTGTATAATCTGCTGTCTGCGAAGTCTCGATCCGCAACTCAAGTGGACTAGTTTTCTATTCTGTCCCAGTGCTTTTTTTTTCGGTGCGCCAATGTTCTATGCATAGAGTTTCCTACATATCCCTGGAGGGAACTCTAACGCTGCGACCGTTCAGCCATCAGGGGAGTGATGGGTAGTACACGGATTTGCCTAATATTCGTGCTTACGGCATCCAACGCACTTGTGGCTTTGTTTATATTGTCACGTAGTCGTGACGTCGGCGAAGACAGCAGTCAGCACGTCCGAGATGAAACTGTTTATTTGGCCGAACTTGTGGTCGGGAAACTGAAAGTCAAACAACAGCAACAACAAAATACACTGATAGCGGCGAACAGAGCGTCGACCGTCGATCAACTGATCATGGCTGGGATGCGCCGTCGTTGATACATCACGCATCGAACTTTCCAGTCTTATCACTGGTGGTCGCGCAAGCACTGCAATAATCTAGACTATTGGCGTCCTGCGTGCAATCTTAACAAAACGATCTACTACACTCGTGAAGCTTCTCGAACACTGCGGCGCGGTCAGCGTCGAACGTTGACAACCGCCCTTGCTGGTCAACCCCAATACATCAAAACAAAAGAAGAAGCGGGCGTGGCATTGCCGCCCTCTGAAAAGACATCGTCCCGATGCTTGCGACAGAATATAGCAGGGAAAAAAAGAAAGAAAGAAGGAATAAGTGCATACGCAAAATGAATTACATTAACACAGGAAAAAGTAGAGTCCCGGGTTTGCTAACGCGCAAAAAACGGCTTAAGGCGCACGACATGGACGACTTCAGGTCGTGCGCGGCGTCGCGGGGAGTTCGTAATGCCGTCCGGGACGACCTCGTAGTCAAGAGCTCCGAAACGTCGAAGCACCTTGTATGGCCCGAAGTATCGCCGAAGAAGTTTTTCACTGAGCCCACGTCGCCGTATCGCCGTCCAGACCCACACACGGTCACCGGTTTGGTACTCCATGTGGCGTCGTCGATGATTATAGCGACGGCTGTCGGCCCTCTGCTGGTTCTTGATGCGAAGCCGGGCGAGCTGTCGAGCTTCTTCGGCGCGTTGCAAATAGGCCGCAACGTCGAGATCGTCTTCGTCGGTGGCGGTTGGTAGTATTGCGTCGAGCGTCGCTGCCGGGCTCCTTCCGTAGACCAGCTTGTATGGCGTCATTTGCGTTGTTTCTTGCATGGCCGTGTTGTATGCGAAGGTCACATACGGAAGGATGGCATCCCACGTCTTGTGTTCGACGTCAACATACATGGCCAGCATGTCGGCGATGGTCTTGTTTAGCCGCTCGGTGAGGCCATTGGTCTGTGGGTGGTACGCTGTGGTCCGGCGGTGGCTTGTTTGGCTGTATCTCAGTATTGCCTGAGTTAGGTCAGCCGTAAACGCCGTACCTCTGTCGGTGATGAGGACCTCTGGGGCGCCATGACGCAGGACCATGTTCTCAACGAAGAACTTCCGCTACCTCGGCGGCACTGCCTCTGGGTAGGGCCCTTGTCTCGGCGTAGCGGGTGAGGTAGTCGGTAGCTACGACTATCCATTTGTTTCCGGTATTCGACGTCGGGAACGGCCCCAGTAAGTCCATCCCGATTTGCTGGAACGGCCGTCGAGGTGGTTCGATAGGCTGCAGAAGTCCGGCTGGCCTAGATGGCGGTGTCTTGCGTCGCTGACAGCCCCGCAAATCTTTACGTAGCCAGTGACGTCGGCTGCAAGGCGCGGCCAGGAGTACTTTTCGTGTATTCTTGCGAGCGTGCGAGAAACACCCAGGTGTCCAGATGTCGGGTCGTCGTGCAGAGCCTAGAAGACCTCTGCTCGCAATGTCGAGGGCACCACGAGAAGGGAATCGGCTCGAAGCGGCGAAAAGTTCTTCTTAAGGAGAACACCGTTGCTCAAGAAAAACGACGTCAGTCCCCGCGTGAATACCTTCGGAACAACGGTGGTCCTGCGCTCGAGGTATTCTGCAAGGCCCCTGAGTTCTGGGTCCGCTCGCTGTCGTTCGGCGAAGTCGTCGGCACTTATGGTTCCCAAGAAGCAGTCATCCTCCTGGTCGTCCGTTGGCGGTGGGTCGACGGGGGCGCGCGACAGGCAGTCAGCGTCGGAGTGTTTTCTTCCGAATTTGTAAACGACGGTTATGTCGAATTCTACGACTTACGACTAAACCGTCTTACGACGGTTTAGTCGTAAGCTCCACCGTGCGAGGCGACCTGAAGGGTCCTTCAAGTTAGCTAGCCAACACAAGGCGTGGTGGTCGCTCACAACTTTGAATGGCCGGCCGTATTGGTAGGGCGAAACTTCGATGTAGCCCATATCATGGCCAGGCACTCCTTTTCTGTTGTGGAATAGTTGATTTCTGCCTTTGATAGTGACCGGCTAGCATAACTGATGACCCTATCCAATCCGTCGGTCTTCTGCACAAGGACGGCACCGAGTCGTACGCTGCTTGCGTCGGTGTGGATTTCCGTAACGGCGTATTCGTCGAAATGCGCAAGTATTGGAGGTAGAGGTGTGCACGGGCTCCGGGTAGCCCGAAAGCCCGAGCCCGACCCGGCCCGCGGGCCGGGCTCGGGCGGGCCGACGTATTTTCACCTCGGGCCCGGGCCGGGCTCGGGCTATTTGGAGTTTTATCGGGCCGGGCTCGGGCCCGGCGCAAAGCCCGACTCAAGCCCGAAATATAGAGAATCAGCCGAAATTGTTTTCCAGCACGCACATAGCGCCTTTTCCGCGACCGCCCTTTACCGCTTTTCCTTTCCATTCGCTACTTTAAACAAAAGGGGAGCAGGTAAAGCACTGCCTCTGTTGCACTCCGACAAACAGAGAAGTAACACCACCTGAGCTAGTGACGACGCCGCGCGACTGTTCGCGTTAGATTCAAGGCCAAATCCCATATGAGTGAAAACGCACGCGACAGCGACGAGTGCCCCGACATAGATCGCCTTCGTGCAAGCTGACGCTTGCATGGGCATACCCCATACACGTGACGGCTTTGACGAGCGAACTCCATTGTTGCTGGCATGAGGCCGTCTACTTGTATAGCAAAAGAGACGCGCTGTCGCAGGTATGCACTGCAAATAAAATATTTGTTGCATGCCAAATTACCGGAAAACGATTTGTTTTCGCAGCGAACCTTCAAAAAGCCGGGCCGGGCCGGGCCCGGGATTGTGTTTTCGTACGTCGGGCCGGGCCGGGCGGGCTCGCCGCCCTTTGCCGTCGGGCTCGGGCGGGCCTTCGACAAAGTCAGCGGGCCCGGGCCGGGCTCGGGCTCGGAAATACGGCCCGTGCACAGCTCTAATTGGAGGCGTCTGCAGGCGTCGTTTCAATTCTTGAAATGCTTGAACTTGCGACGTTTCGCACCTGAAATCGAGGTCGGCCTTCGTGAGTTGCGTCAGTGGCTCGGCGATCCGTGAAAATTCCTTGACGAAACGTCTGTAATAGGCGCACAATTCGAGAAAACGGCGTATGGCCTTCTTGTCGGTGAGCGGTAGGAAGGCAGCGATGGCAGCTGTTTTCCGCGGGTTCGGGCGAACACCATCCTTGCTGATCACGTGACCCAAGAACAAGAGCTCCTCGTACGCGAAGCGGCACTTTTCAGGCTTCAAGGTAAGTCCGGAGGTCTTCATTGCTTGAATTACAGCTTCAAGGCGCCGAAGGTTTTCGTCAAAGTTTGAGGAAAACACAACGACTGTCGTCCAAATGCACGAGGCACGTCTGCCACTTCAAGCCGGCAACTACTGTATCCATACCCCTTCAAAAGTCGCAGTGCCGAGCAAAGACCAAATGGCATGACCTTGAACTCGAACAGGCCGTCTGGTGTTATAAGGCAGTGTTTTCGCGGTCCCTCTCGTCGACTTCTATTAGAGACGATAGTCTTTCTTGGGTAACTTAAACGCAGAAATTTTGCTTATAAGTGTAGAGGCCTGGGCTAGTTGGTTAGTGTTCATAATTGCAGGGTTTTGCAGCGCGCGAACATAGGAAAAAGGACAGAGTAGACAGAAAGAGCGCTCTTTCTGTCTACTCTGTCCTTTTTCCTATGTTCGCGCGCTGCAAAACCCTGCAATTATGAGCAGAAATTTTGGTCTGTCTTTCTGTCTGTCGGCACGTCACTCGATTCAGCCACCCGGCCAAAGTTGAACCACTTGCCCAAGGGCCAGCCATCTTGAACGGCTTACTAGGTTCATACTTGTGTACATTGTTGATCAAAAAGCAAACATTACGCATATCTTAGGCGCAAGATCACTAGGTAAGTATTAGGTGGTGTGTTCCTTTAATAGAAAATACATATATACGTAATTCTAGAGACCCTAGTTTCTTAAGCTGCGCTGAAAATGCGACTGCGCTGAAACTTGCCTTCTTCCGTGCCCTCTGCACCAGCTCATTGTTGTGTCTCGGTTTCGGTTTCGGTTCAGTATTGCACTGTACGAATGCCATGGGGCGCCGCTCTGGCATTCCTATTTTACCCAGGCGACGTGTAAATAAAAGAGTGTGTGGAGAGTACTCGTTGAGTGCAGACGTTCCTTCTGCTTCGGCGCTTCGCGCCAAACCGCGTGTTCGGGCTGGCTGGCGTCCCCGCCCGTCGCGTTGGTCACCGCCGGTCTTAGCCTGCCGCTGCGCCGGGACTACCAGCGCGCAACACAGCACTCATGCTTCCCGACGTATTGCCAGATGGCGTCCATATCTCACGCAGCGCCTCTTCTATCGTCTGTAGACGACATTTGCAGCGAAGCACGCAGATACGCGGCCAATTTTTTGCCAGTAACCGGTCTTGAGGTCCATCGACGAAAAGTACTTTGCGTTGTGTAATCTATCTAGGGTGTCGTCTATCCAGGGAAGGGGATACACGTCCTTCTTCGTGACTTTGTTCAGGCGACGATAATCGACGCAAAAACGTAGAGTCGCATCCTTCTTCTTCACTAGCACCACGGGGGATGCCCACGGACTCTTCGACGGCTGGATGATGTCGTCGCGTAGCATTTCGTCGACCTGTTTCTTCACGGCCTCGCGTTCTCTCGTCGAAATTCTGTACGGGCTCTGACGGAGTGGTCTGACACTTTCCTCTGTTATGATGCGATGTTTTGCCATGGGGGTCTGCCGTATTCTTGATGACGACGAAAAGCAGTCCTTGTATTTCAAGAGCAGGGTTTTGAGCTGTTCTTGTTTGTGCTTCGGAAGGCTGGGTTTGACGTCGAAAGCTGGTTGCGGAGCTTTCTTCGTCGGAGTAGGCTCGGGAGAATCGGTGAGGCCAAAAGCATTGCTGGCTTCTACGATTTCTTCCATGTAGGCGACCGTCGTGCCTTTGGTCAAGGTGCTTGTATTCGTTGCTGAAATTCGTGACCATAAATGTTGCTTTCCCTGCCCGCAGCTCGGCTACTCCTCTTGCGACGCAAATTTTGCGGTTAATCAAGTGATGCTGGTCGCCTTCAACGATGCCTTCCAGGTCTGCTGATTTCTGAATGCCGACGGAAGTGATGACGCTGGAGCGAGGCGGAATGGTGACCTGGTCTTCCAGGACATTCAAGGCGTGCTTTCTTGGCAGAGTGTGCGGCGGTAGTGCCTTTTCCGTGGACAGTGTTATCGATGAAGCTCGCGGGATAAATCCGGTTGTTAATGGTGAGCCTCGCTGTGCAGATTCCCTCCGGCGTTACGAGGTGACCTCCAGCTGTCCGGATTTCGGGGCCTTCCCAGGCTGTCCTAACTTTCTTTAGCCTCGTGGCGAACTGTAAACTCATGACAGAATAGTCGGCTCTGGTGTCGACGAGCGCTGTGACGCTGTGGCCGTCGATAAGAACGTCGAGGTCGCTAGTTCGTCGTCTTGCGTTGCAGTTAGGTCGTGGCGTCGGGTCACGGCTACGTCGGTTTGTTCCGCTGCTTCCGCGTTTCGTCGTCAGGCCTACTTCGGTCCGCGATGTTTCGCCGTCAGGGCTCTGTCTGGTTCGCGTCGTGTCCTGAAGATTTCGTCGTGGCGTCGTCGTCGGCGGCGGAGGATCTACGGTATTTCGTCGTCCAGCAACCGCACCTCCATCGGTTGCTGCCCTTAGTTTTCCGGATGGGGGCTAGGTGACCGGCACCAGGTTGGGCCAGTGTATCGTCGACGTTGGGGAGAGGCGTAGCGGCTTGGCGATGGCGATCGGGAAGGTCTTCGAGTGGTACACTGCGCTCCTGCCAGATAGTCGGCGATGTCACGTGGTCGTTCACCCTGCTGTGGACGCAGCGCGTCGATGGCAAACCCGCGCAGTCCCATCTGTCGATAATGGCAGCGGCGGTAGGTGTGGCCGGCTTCTCCGCAGTGGTAGTAGAGTGGACGATGGTCGGGGGCGCGCCAAACGTTGTCTTCCTCGGCGTGTATCGCTGGTCAGTTGGCGGGTGGTATGACGCTGGTGGTGGCGGCGGTGGTGCCTGGCGGCGGAACTGCTGGGGCGGCGCGGCGTCTTGACGCGGGCGAGGAGGGGGGCGTTGCGTCGGGCTGCAGCAGCATAACTCATTGCTTGAAGCTGCGGTGGTGCCAGCTGAGAAACACCCAGTGACTGTTAGATTTCCTCGCGTACAATGTCTGCGATCGAATCCACTTGAGGCTGCGGCGAAGGTAACAGCTTGCGCAACTCCTCCCGCACGATCGCTCGGATGGATTCGCGCAAGTCGTCGGTGGCTAGTGAGTGCACATCGGAATATGTTAATAGGTTCCAGACAGCGGCGAGCGGTTGTGCTGTTTCGTCCGCATGTCCGGTGTCGTTTCAATAGTCGTAGCCTCGGTGAGGAATTCAGCGAAGTTTTGCTTGCATCTCCACTCTAAATAGGGAATCCAAGCTCAAGTTTGGGCGCGACGCTCGCGCAGCTGAGCTATGCGTTACCGGATAGGCGCTGCCTGCTAAGGCGGTTTGTAGCCGGATTTGGCAGCGGCGGTGGCTATAGGACGCGTGCGCGCATGCGCTCCTCATTCGGCCCGAGCACTGCTAGTCAGTAATAGTTACATTGTGACGCACCACAGAGGCAATCCGAGAGCTCTGCGCGTGCTCGGATGCGGGGGCGGCAGTGTTGTGGCGAAAGGAGACACGCCGTGGATATTCCAGTTGCGATGAGAGCAGTGGCGACGCTCGACGTTGCTTTGGAAGCCTATACTGGCTGGAAACTGGAAATGGATGATGTCTTCGTGGCATGTAAGTTGTGGCGTTTGATCTTTACTGCCCAAAGAAGCCTTGTTTTCGGGTCTCTTGGAAAACGATCCAACTTCCAGCGTTCCTGAAATGATTGGTTCGCTACGGCACCAACACCTAGTCATGGTGAGGGTAGTGAGAGCATGAAACTGGGCGGGAAACGTGCACCGACCAAACAAGACCACGCGCGCCACGCACAGGCGACCGGGCGGAGGAGTCGAAATGCCGGCCATGCCGCCGCCAAGGTCGAGGAGGCGGCACCTGCCCTTTCAAAACTTTACGCCACTGTAAGCGGGGGCGCGCGCATCGAGGCACTCTAACATGGATGGATGGATGCTATGAGCGTCCCCTTTATAACGGGGCGGTGACAAGTGTGCCGCCTGGCTCAACAAAACACTTTCTTTCCTTTTTCCGTCTTTTTTAAATGGCCTAATGCCTCTGCTTTGATAAAATATATCTTACTACAGGAAAAAAAACGTAAATTCTCAGCCCAGTTCTCTGCCCTTTACGGCAGACTGTCCTTATTTTCTTTCCAATATTTATTTTTGTCCTTTCTCTCTAATTTTCTGCCACCAATACTCTAACCGTCTCTTATTTCAATCGGGGGTGTGTTCAGCTTTCCATTGTTGTCCCTAAAACCCAATGCTTCATGTAGGCTCGTGCCCAAACGTACACCTGGGTGGATATGTGCACATTCAATCAGAAGATGCTCTGCCGTTGCGTTATCTTCCCCGCAGCATGTGCGCTGTTCTTCTTCTTTATTGAATCTCACTATATGACTACGCGTTCTAAGGCAACCCGATCTCACTTCAAACAGTAAAACGCATCCCCTTGAATTACCGTAAAATGCCTCCCTCTTTATTTCATTTTTGCCCTTTCGGGGGTTACTCAAAGCCGGTTTTTTCTCCATAGCTGCCGTCCAGTAAATCCTCTCCGCCTCTCTCACTTTTCGCTTAACGCTCTTTGTTGACAATTGCTTACACTAGCAGCCGTATTGTAAGCAAAATGTCAACAAAGCAGTGGCTCGCACCTGCCGAGGCATGTAGGAGGAGGAAAGAACTTTATTGAGTAGTAGGGAAGGGGGGAAAGGGAGCCAGGACAGGGGGGATGCTAGGTCGGGGCCCTAGGGGCGCGGCTGTCGCCGTCCATTCCGCCAGCCTGGACTGAGTGGCCTACTCTGGACATCGCAACGTTTTTTCCCACTCTTCGGGTGAGGGCGGCAGTTGCAGGAGCTCTTTAGGGGGCGGGTGGCGGTCGCATCCCCATAGAATGTGGTCCTGTCCCGCCTGAGCTAGGCCGCGATACGTACACGACGAGAGGCTGTCATTTCTCAGGATGGCCGCCAGTCTCCTGGGGATGAGCACACTGCGCGTTTGAACTATGCGCAAGGCCACGGCGTGGTGTCTTTTTAGGCCTGAGGATAGATTTGTCACTCTTCTCTTTGTCGACGGAGGCCATCTCCATAACTTGTTGATGCCTCTTCAGGGTTTGCCGGATGAAGCTGCACCTCTGCCCGGTTTGTATTTGCGCGGGCTGCGAGGTGGGCAGCTTCGTTGCCGGGGTTTCCCTCATGGCTGGGGACCCAGAGAAGCCTAATGCTCACCGCTGGCTCTTGGAGTTTTTTTTTTGCAGCGGTTTCGCTCACTTGTCCTGAGCTAAAACTTCTAATCGCTGACATGGAGTCAGACACGATGAAGAGCGTCCCTTCAATCGCCGTTGCCATGGCGATGGCGGCCTCCTCCGCCTCCAGGAGAGACGTTGCTGTGATTTCTTCGGTGCTCAGGATTCTTCCCGTTCTGTCCACAGCAGGTATCGCATACTTGTCGTGTCCTATATGGGAGGCGTCCACATACGCGGTCGGTTTGTCTGCCGGAGTTTTTCAGGGGGACTCAGCGCACGCGCGTCGGCGTTCTTTGTTGTGCTCTCCCGTGTTCTTTGGCAGCGGTTGAATTATCAGTTTGTTCTTTATCACTTTTACTATTTTCACTCTCTTTGTGGTCCCTGTGAGGGGAGGAAGATTCATCACTTGCAAGATGTCGTGCCCTTGTTGCGTGCATGACAGCCTCCACCACTGCGCAGCTCGTTGCGCTTCAATGATTTCGCTTTCTTTTCAATGTTTCTTTGCAACTATTTTTCTCTTCTAGGAAGAGTTCCAGTACCCTGATGGTCTGGACCTGGTGTACTACTTCTCTGTTGACTGTGATTTGTAGTGCACTTCTGACTGCCGGTGTTGTTTTGCCGGCAATAAACAGTTCTGATTTGGCGGAGGAGCATTTCGGCCTATTGCCGTCCACATAGGCTTGTACAATGTTGGCCGCTTCTTGCAATGCTCCTGTGACGGCTTCGGCATTGCCTTGCCTTGTCCAAATAGTCACATCGTCCGCGTAGATGGCATGGCGGATGAGCGAGATGTTGTCAAGTTCTTTGGGTAGATTCCTCATTGCACAGTTGAAAAGAAATGGGGATAGTACACCACCTTGGGGCGTACCTCTAGCGCCAAGATTGAGCAAGGGGCTGTTGATGCCTCCGATGCTGAAGGTGCCAGTCCGGTCCCTAAGAAATGCAATGATGTACTTGTGCGCTCGTGCCCCAATGTTCATGTTCGATAGGTTTCTGAGTATGGCCTCGTGTTTGACGTCATCGAACGACCTGTGCACGTCGAGCCCGAGTATTTTGCGTACCGCTCCTGGAATGCCTGCGTCTACGACGTCACTTTTGAGCATCCACATAATATCTTGCGTGGACATAGCTTGCCGAAAGCCAAACAGGGCGGGCGGAAATAGCTGGTGTTCATACATGCTCGATGAGGCGTGTCAGAACCACATGTTCTAGTGCTTTGCCCAGGAACGACGTAAGCGAGATTGGACGTAGATTCTCAAGTTGCAGCTTTTTCCCTGGATTCGGAATGAAGACTACAGCGGCTTCTTTCCACGTCTGTGGAAGTTCACCGGTGCGCCAAACATGATTGCATAGGTCAGATAGGTTTTTTATCGACCGGTCGTCGAAGTTGCGCAGCATTTTATTAGTAATGCCGTCCGGCCCAGCCGCCGAGGTGGTTTTTAGATCGGCGAGTGCAGCTCTGACCTCAGCCTCGGTGATATCAGCATATATGTTCTCATTTGCTTCGCCACTGTATTCTGCGCACGCAAGATCATCTGTTTCCGTATTAAAACAGCGGCTAGTGAGCTCTTTCTTGTATGATCTCTTGATCCTACGCCGGATGCATCAGGAGAAGCTGGCTGATCTTCTTGGCAATTGCCCCTTTGCTGTTGTCGGGATCCAGCAAATGACAAAACAAGAACCAGGGGTTCTTCGAGCCGAGCTGACCGTTTAGCCTGTTGCACAGCTGCATCCACTGAGCCGAACGTAACTCTTGGGAGTATTTCTGTACTTTCGTTTCAGCTTGAGCCAGCACTAGTTTAAGTTGACGGTCATGTTTGCGCTTCAGCCATTCCGCTTGGAGAGTTTGCTGGTTTTTCAAAAGTCTGATCAGCTTAGCGTCAGCTCTGGGGCCATCCTCTTCGGTGAGCGCGTCGGTCGTGAACTCTTCGTCGTCCTGTAGGAGCTGCGTTGTCCATTCGTTTAAGTCTTCAATTATAGAGACAGCCTGATGGTTCCGTTTGAATCGAAAAAGGTCCCACTTGGTATGTTTTATATGTTTCTTCTTTTTACTGTATCCCGCCGCAGGTATTCTGATGTCCAGGACGTAGTGATCACTGCTCAAATTGAGTACTGTGTTGGACCATGTCGCTCCCTCCCCTTGTCGGACAAAGGTCAGATCGGGAGTGGTGTTTCGTGTCACACTGTTGCCAATTCTTGTCGGCTGTGAAGGATCTGTGAGCAGGGTCAAGCCGTGGTTGTTGGCCCCATTGCTATCGAGACGCCCTTCTTGGTGTTACGGGGGTAGCCCCACATGACTTGCATTAATGTCTCCCAGAATGACAACCTGGGCTCTTCCTGCTTCTTTCCTCACTTTTCGCATGATTGTTGGGAAGGGGGTAGTACTGCATCTTGGCGGGCTATATACGTTAAGTACATAGAGGCATTTATGATTTGTGTTCTTGGGCATGAGTTGAACAAAAGTGGGGCTCTTCGATTTTCCACTTCTGGCTACCCGCGGGTTGCCAGAGCCAGCCAGAGCGCGCTCGCTTTTCTCGGGTTGCTCCGACCCCCCCCCCCCCCCCCGCGGCCCACTTCCGGTTGGCGTTCGTTGTTCTCGGATTGGACGGTTCTGGCGACCCGGGGGGAGCCCGAGGGTCGCCAGAAGCTTCCAGGACAATTTAGTCGTGCAAGCTCTCTGGAAGGTTTCGGGCTAGCAGACGCCGTAAAGAGACGATACGCGCTCGCCGCCATCTTTGTGAGGACTCGGCGGATTGCAATGCGGGAGCTTGCGGACTACACCTTCGCTTGTCCTTACGCTCGGCACCGTTCCGCCGTGCGAGATGGCACAATTACGAGTGGCGGCGAGCATTTAGAGCTAGTGTTTATTGCTTTTCTAATGTGTCCCGTGAATTTTCCTTCCGTGAACAACGCGGCGAACCGTCGCGTTGTAACTGCGTCGTGCACATGTCCGAAAAGTTATGTACACGTTCGTACGCACGCATGGAGACCCCTTTCGAGTTTATTTTTGCGTAGTAGTATTCGATTGTCGTGTCATGTGTGCTTTCTGTGCACTTAGCGAAGACGATTGTGATCGAACTATCCATTTCGCTCCGTCGTATGTTTGCGTGCGTGAACCCCGTCAGAACTTGACTATTTCAACTAGTCTTCGATGTTGATTAAAAGCACTGATTGACTAAAAGCGATGGCCCGTAGATCGAACGTACTTCGTTCTACAGGCCACAGGGGCGTAGCCAAGGGAGGGGGGGGGTTCAAACCCCCCCGAAATTTTTTAGTTTGGTTGCGTATATATACACGCACACATACAAACGCACGCACGAACATGCATAAAGTGTGGTCGAACCCCCCCCCCCCCCGAAAAAAATTTCTGGCTACGCCCCTGACGGGCCAGTATATGAATGAATGAATGAATGAATGAATGAATGAATGAATGAATGAATGAATGAATGAATGAATGAATGAATGAGTCTTTATTTCCTTTGTCAAAAAAGGAGGGGACGGGACTAAAAGCAACACAGCTGGCTTGACAAGTGTCCCGACTCCCTATTACATGGCAGTGCAGTGGACGTTCATAAAAATAAATGCAATCCAACACTTAAAATACAATAGATAATCAAAGTGGACATTTATACAATAGTTAAAATAAGTAGTATCTACACTTTAGCTAACAAAATAACAACGAATTATTACACACTCAACGCAAACATGAAAGTGAATGGATACATATATCGGTACATTGCAAAAATAGGAAACACGTCATTTAACACATCTAAAAAAATGAAAATAGAGCGTAAGTTGATTCCTGCGTGCTATGTAATTCTGTGGTGATCTTGCCCATACAGTAATGCTTGATATCTTTATTAGATGCTACTGAAGGATCGAAGTAATCATTTAAAAGTAGATTGAATATTTTGAGGTATGGTATTATGTTATGCTACGACGCGTCGATGTGAAAAAAAAAACAGAGATGAATTCAGAAATGTATACATCCTTTTGCTGCTTATTTCATCGTCGGCTTTGTCTGTTTCCACCTTTGTGCAAAATACTGACGGGCTTGAAAGGGTTATCAGTTATGCTAGCCGGTCACTATCCAAGGCAGAAGCCAACTACTCCACAACGGAAAAAGAATGCCTTGCCATCCTCTGGGCTACGTCAATGTTTCGCCCCTATACCTCTATGGCAGGCCCTTCAAAGTTGTCAGTGGCTACCACGCCTTATGTTGGCTAGCTAACTTGAAGAACCCTTCAGGTCGTCTCGCACGATGGAGTCTGAGGCTTCAAGAATTCGACATTACCGTCGTGTACAAGTCCGGACGAAAACACTCTGACGCCGACTGCCTGTCGCGTGCCCCCGTCGACGCGCCGCCGCAAGACGACGATGATGACTGCTTCCTCGGAACTAAAGTGCCGACGACTTCGCCGAAAGGCAACGAGCCGACGCGGAACTGGCGGGCCTTATGGAGTACCTCGAGTGCAAGACTGCCGTTGTTCCGAAGATCTTCAAGCGAGGTCTGCCATCGTTTTTCTTACGGAACGGCGTTCTCCTGAAGAACTTCTCGCCACTTCGAACCGACTACCTTCTGGTCGTGCCCTCATAATTGCGACCAGAAATCCTCCAGGCCCTACACGACGACCCGACGGCTGGACACCTCGGTGTTTCCCGCACGCTCGCCAGAATACAGAAAAAATACTACTGGCCACGCCTTGCTGCTGACGTCACCCACTACGTTAAGACTTGTCGAGATTGCCAGCGACGGAAGACACCGCCGACTAGGCCAGCGGGACTTCTGCAGCCAATCGAACTACCTCACAGGCCGTTCCAGCAAATCGGGATGGACCTACTGGGGCAGTTCCCGGCGTCGGCTTTCGGCAACAAGTGGATCGTAGTAGCAACTGACTACCTCACCCGCTACGCCGAGACAAAGGCCTTGCCCAAATGCAGTGACGCCGAGGTAGCCAAGTTCTTCGTGGAGAACATCGTCTTGCGTCATGGCGCCCCAGAGGTCCTCATCACAGACAGAGGTACCGCCTTTACTGCGGACCTAACTCAGAACATGTTCAAATACAGCGAGACCAGCCACCGCCGCACCACCGCCTACCACCCGCAGACCAATGGCCTCACCGAAACGCCTAAATAAGACCATCGCCGACATGCTGGCCATGTACGCCGGCGTTCAGCACAAGACGTGGGACGCCGTCCTTCCGTACGTGACCTTCGCTTACAACACGGCCGTCCAAGAAAAAACGCAGATGACGTCGTAGAAGTTGGTCTACGGAAGGAGCCCGGCGACGACGCTCGACGCCATGCTACTATAGCACACTGAAACGCGGTTCCGAAAACACAGCGCGGTTTATTATTGTATCTCCGCCATTGTTCCAACTACTTCTTCTTTTTTCCACAGCAGACTACCCACTACTAGTTTATGTCCCAAGTGCGTCGTGCCAGAAGAAGAAGAAAAGTATGCCACAGATAGGCCCCCCCTGCAGACAAGTGGCCGTGAGCACTTGAAGAAAAAAAAATGGTCAGACTGAGCTTGTCAGAATGGGTGCCGGCTTGATCCTTTCAATGCTGACTGTGTCTTCATGCCCATTACGCAGGATTGTAAAATGATGTTCAGAACGCTTGATGACTGGGAAAGGACCGTCATAGCGAGGCTGAAGAGCACGGCGAGACGCATCGACACGAACAAAAACGTGTGAAGATGTCTGTAGGTTTGCCGGCAGAAAAACGTCGTTCTTAGTATGAGCTGAAGTTGGTGATGGGCGCAAGTTTTGCATGAAGACCCGCAGACGCTGGACGAAAGAAGATGGATCCGAAACACTCTGCGTAGTAACGGGGCTGACGAGGTCACCAGGCAAACGGAGTGTGCAGCCATAAACCATCTCGGCTACAGAGCAGGCAAGTTCTGGCCGAAGTGTTGAACGCAGGCCGAGAAGCACGATAGGGAGGTGTGATACCCAATCTTCGGCGTGAGGCTGCGAGGCGAGTGCTGCTTTTAGATGACGGTGGAGTCTCTCCACTAAGCCATTTGATGCTGGATGATACGCAGTTGTGCGAATACGCGCACAACCCAGTAGAGATGTGACAGAGGTGAAAAGCGCTGACTCAAACTGTCTGCCTCGATCGGTAGTCACCGTTGATGGTACACCGAAACGGCTAATCCAGGTAGCAAGAAAGGTACGAGCAACTGTTTCTGCCGTGATGTCAGGCATTGGAGCTGCTTCAGGCCACCTAGTGTACCTGTCAATACACGTAAGCAAATACGTATTTCCCCGACATGGAGGTAAAGGCCCGACAATGTCCAAATGAATGGTGTCGAAACGTGCATCAGGGAGAGGGAATTTTCCCCATGGAGGCTTGGTGTGCCGTTGTACCTTGATACGCTGACACGCTGTGCAAGTGCGAACCCAGTCACGAATGTTAGCGCGTATGCGCGGCCAGACATAGCGTTCAGTGACCAGGTGTTGCGTAGCTCTTACGCCTGGATGGCAGATGGAGTGGAGGGTGTCAAAAACAGCACGACGCAGCTGTGAAGGAACATAGATACGAGTGCAGTTGTGTGAAACATCGCACCAGAGCGTAACGTCGTCGTCGGGAAAGTTGACTTGTTCTGCAGTCGGAGGGAAGTAGAGTATCGGAGTCGTGGAAGCTCATCGTCTAATGCCTGTGCCTCCGCGAGCGAAGACAATGAAAGGTCGGTGGTGCCTGTCGTGGCATTGATGGTAATACGACTGAGAGCGTCCGCTGCACTGTTAAAACTGCCTTTTACATAACGTATGTCTGTGGTGAATTCGGCAATGAAAGCAAGGTGCCGAAGTTCTCTAGGAGTGTGCGTGGCACTGCAGGAACGTAAAGCCGAAACAAGTGGCTTGTGGTCGGTAAGAATGGCAAATTGTCGCCCTTCAAGGAAGTACCTGAAATGCTTCACCGCAAGGTAGGCTGCGAGGAGCTCCCGTCCGAAAGTTCTGTATCGGCGCTCAGTGTCGCGTAACTTGCGGGAGAAGAAGGAAATTGGAGCCCATGCACCATTGATCCATTGATGAAGAGCGGCTCCAACTGCTTCTGAAGAAGCGTCCACCATGAGGCTAGTGGGAGCAGTTGGTGAAGGGTGATGCAGGAGGGTGGCCTGGGCGAGTTTGGTCTTAACGGCGGAAAAAGCTTGATCCGCGACCGTGTCCCAGGGAAGTGCGGCTGACTCGGCTTGCGAAGTCGAGAGTAGTGCTTCCAGAGGCTGCAGCAGTGTAGAGCATGAAGGGATGAAGCGGCGATAAAAATTGACGAGTCCGAGAAAACGTCGCAGACTACGTATGGACGTGGGAGGCGGGTACTCGAGGATAGCTTGAACCTTGTCAGGTAGAGGAGTGATGCCATCTTTAGTGATCTGATGTCCGAGGAATGCTATCTCCGAGACTCCAAACTGACACTTTTCTACATTGATGACAAGGTCGTAATCACGCAGTCGAGTGAAAAGCTCACGTAGATGTGCCTTGTGCGTTTCAGCGTCCTTGCTGGCAACGAGAAGATCGTCGATATAGGCGAAACAAAACGGCAAGCCTCTTGTGACTTCGTCTATAAAACGCTGAAATGTCTGAGCTGCGTTTCTCAAACCGAAGGGCATTCGTAAATACTCATAGAGCCCAAATGGGGTAATTATTGCAGTTTTGGGAATGTCAGAAGGCTCAACGGGGATCTGGTGATAAGCTTTCACGAGATCAATCTTCGAGTATACTGTTGTGCCGGTTAAAAAGGCAGTACAGTCCTGAATATTGGGTAACGGGTATCGATCTGGAACGGTGACTGCATTGAGAGCCCGATAATCACCACAGGGCCGCCAGTCATTGTTCTTCTTGGGAACCATGTGTAGCGCCGACGACCACGAGCTTGATGACGGACGAATGATCTGCAGCTCTAACATATGCTCAAACTCGTTGCGAGCAATGCGAAGTTTATCAGGGCCAAGTCGGCGAGGGCGGCAGTGAACCGGTGGGCCTGTGGTTACGATGCAGTGGGTCACAGTGTGCTTGGGGGTCTTATCCATTGGAGACTGCGTTGTAATCTCCGGAAACTCGTTGAGCAGAGCTGTATATGGTGACGTAGGCGGTTTCACGAAAGTGGGGTTTAGGGCCGTAGCGCGTGACAGAAAACCATTGACCGATAAGCCGGTATAGCTATCCACCAGGCGACAGCGGTTCATATCCACGAGCAGATGAAAATGCCTTAAGAAATCGGCGCCTAAGATTGCGTAGCGTACGTCTGCTATCCAAAATAACCACTGCAGTTTCCTTTTGAGACCGAGATCAAGGGTCAGAGACTTCTGTCCGTAAGTTGCGATGACCGAAGAATTGATCGCTTGTAAAGGAGTAGACTTCTCGCGGAGACGCCGGTCAGTTTTGGACGCTGGAATTATGCTGACTTCTGCTCCAGTGTCCACCAGCAAGCGAAGACCTGTGGTTCTGTCGGTGATGTGGAAGAGGCGGCTTGATGCTTGGCCTTGATCGCCCGCCGCTGTTACTGACGATCGGCCGGAGCGTTTCCCATGCGCCATGAGCAGGGTGGCACACATCTGCGAGCCGCGGCACGAAAACGCCGGTGATAGTAGCATGTGTTCTGCGGTGAAAAGCGGTGCTCGGGCTGGTGGAGGGGCCGTTGCGGAGCAGGCGACGTGAGAGATGGTCGGTGTGGACGAGGATGGTCATTTAAGTTATGAATGCTCAGCAATTGCAGACGCAAGTTAGCGACTTCAGCTGCGAGATCTTTTACCGTTTCTCGAAGGGAATCTGCTTCAGAAATCGGAGAGTTGTGGGCAGCGTTTATGACTGCCGGAGCAACGTTCATCATGTCGGAGCTGGCCATTTCTGCCAGCTCCGACAGCGTCTTATCCTGAGCTGGGACAAGAGCCATTCGCACGGTAGGTGGAAGACGCTGTAGAAACAACTCACGTAGTATGGATGTTTCTAAGCCGTCCGGCTGGTCCCCAAGCAGGTGCTGCAGGTGACGTAGAAACTGTGTGGGACGGCGGTCCCCGAGCTCTTCGTTGCACAGAAGTTGCTGAATGCGCCGATGCTTAGGCGGAACGAGTCGGTGAAGAAGAGCCTGTTTGACTGTCGTATATGGAGTGTCACCAGGCGGGCCCACGAGGATGTCGCGTATTTCGGCCATTGCCTGTGGCGGCAACGCTTCAACGAGGAGCTCATGCTTGCGAACTTCTGACGTGATGCGATGAATGCGGAACTTGTTCTCGACTTGAATGAACCATAAGGAGGGATCGGCAAGCCACAGCTGTGGTAGCGTTATGGTAGTAGTACCTCCAACAACGCCGGAAGAGGGTACATGGCCAGGTGCAGTGGCAGCGGTACCAGGGCTGAGGCCGTCGAGATGCTCACGCTGCTCCATGGAAGGTCGCGTTCGTAGTCCGGGTCACCAATAAATATAGCACACTGAAACGCGGTTCCGAAAACACAGCGCGGTTTATTATTGTATCTCCGCCATTGTTCCAACTACTTCTTCTTTTTTCCACAGCAGACTACCCACTACTAGTTTATGTCCCAAGTGCGTCGTGCCAGAAGAAGAAGAAAAGTATGCCACACTACCGAACGTCACCGACGAAGAAATCCACGAAGCCGCCGCTTACTTACAACGTGCCGAACAAGCTCGACAGCTCGCCCGCCTGCGCATCAAGACCCAGCAGTACACCGACAGCCGTCGCTACAATCTCCGACGACGCTTCGTGGAATACCAGCCCGGCGACCGTGTTTGGGTCTGGACGCCGATACGCCGACGTGGGCTGAGCGAAAAACTCCTTCGGAGATACTTCGGGCCATATAAGGTACTTCGACGTCTCGGCGCACTTGACTACGAGGTCATCCCGGACGGCATTACGAACTCCCAGCGACGCCGCGCACGACCTGAAGTCGTCCATGTCGTGCGCCTTAAGCCGTTTTTGCGCGTTAGCGAACCTGGGTACTCTACTTTTTGTTTTGTTATTGTAATTTATTTATGTATGCACTTATTTCTTTCTCTTCTTTGTTCTTTCACAAGCATCGGGACGATGCTTTTTCAGAGGGGGCAATGCCACGCCCACCACTTGTTTTATTTTGATGTATTCGGGTTTGACCAGCAAGGACGGTTATGAACGCTTGACGCTGTCCGCGAAGCAGTGTTCGAGAAGCTTCGCAATTGTAGTAGATCGCTTTGTTAAAAAACCTGGAGACTTACAAAGAGGGTTCAACTTAAATTGAGGACGACGCAGCGAGCGATGGAAAGGAAAATGATAGGTGTAACGTTAAGAGACAGGAAGAGTGCAGAGTGGGTCAGGGAACAAACGGGGGTTAAGGACATCATAGCTGAAATCAAGAAGAAAAAGCGGATATGGGCCGGGCACGTAGCACGTTGGCAGGATAACAGGTGGTCATTAGGGGTAACTGACTGGATTCCAAGAGATGGTAAACGCGTGAGGGGGAGACAGAAAATTAGGTGGGTAGATGAGATTAAGAAGTTTGTAGATATAACGTGGCAGCAGAAAGCACAGGACCGGGTTGATTGGCGGAACATGGGAGAGGCCTTTGCCCTGCAGTGGGCGTAGACAGGCTGATGATGATGATGGTGATGGTTTGTTAAGATTGCGCGCCGCACGCGAATGTTCCAGCTTTGTCGAGAGCTAACGCCGCCACCAGCGATATCGCTGGAAAGTTCTATAGCGCCTGAATAAAAGCCGACGCGCTTGACCGCTTGTCAGTTCATCGACGGTCGACGCTCTGTTCGCCGCTATCAGTGCATACCGTGTGTATTGCTGTAAATTAACTTTCCGTTTCCCGGCCACAAGTTCGGCCAAATAAACAGTTTCATCTTGAGAACACCGACTGCTGTCTTCGTCGACGTCACAACCACGTGACAATATTAGCTTGACGAAGTATGTGCCTTAAAATAAGAATCACGAATTCCATGCCGGCTGATGTCCCCTTACCTCGAATCATATGAATCCAATGAGTAAGCGTGGAGAAGCTTATTCGCACCTGTATTACCAAACTGGAATGAACCCCGAAAATAGATCGCAATCACTTCGTCCACCTAATACTGCCAGTCCTACCAGTGCCCACCAGCGTAGGCCACCTTGTACCGGTACAACATCGTTAGGAAGGCATACAACATTATATTATGAAAAAAAAAACAGAGCCCTGTGCAAGCCGTGCATAACAGACACTGCTGAACACTGCAAGGACAAGCTCTCAGAGGCATTTATAGATTATACTGAAGAGTGACACAAAGTTCGGGAACGAGAGAAATGAAAGGATCAGCTTGACAGCTATTGCCATTCTGGAGAGGTCCAAAAAGATCTCCTAAATTTGCTCATTGTGGTGGAAGTTAAGAACGACGACTGCCGACGCCTTCACATTTCGCAAGGCAGATGCGCGTCGCTGGGACTACCGCAAGCAGGAAACTTTAGCGCGGCAGGACATGTGATGCAACGGCGCATGGTGTGCTTATAGCGGAATCTTTTTATAATTTGATTTTTGTTGTACAATAACATGCGAGCAAATAAACTATAAAATATGCCAGAAAAACTTATAGACTGTATATAATAGCAGTGGTGTGATATACGAAATGAATGCTATGACAAATGGTTTCTTTTTTTCCGTTCGGCTTCTTATACGTATTTCCAAAGTGCACGCGATGCGCGCGGTTCGTTATAATTTTTATCTAGGTTAGTGTAATTACAACAAATGTAATAAATCTGGCTTTTAAATGCGAAGCATTTCTTAGCGAACTTCTGCGACTTTGAGCGTATCTATCTATCTATCTATCTATCTATCTATCTATCTATCTATCTATCTATCTATCTATCTATCTATCTATCTATCTATCTATCTATCTATCTATCTACTATCTATCTATCTATCTATCTATCTATCCATCTATCTAGCCGCCTACGACTTTGTGCTCTCCTGGTCGCTTGGTTAATCGAATGTACACCAAAATTGGTATGGAGTAACATCACTGTATGACGAACATAAATGTCAAGTCATAACAAGAAAATCATGACACGCATGTCAGGTACAGCATGAATTACATGCCGCGATCATGGTGCACTGGCGGCCGTTTTGCTAGCTTGATATACACCAAAATTGGTGTCTTGCGACGTGACTGTGTGACGAACATAAATGACACGAGTTAACATGAAAACCATGACACGCATGTCATGTACAGCATGACTTACGTGCCACGCTCATGGTGCGCTGGCGGCCGTTTCGCTAGCTTCATCTACGCCGAAATTGGTATTGCGTGACGTGACTGTGTGGCGAACATAAAACACGAGTTAACATGAAAATCATGACACGCATGTCATGTCTAGCATGACTTACATGCCACGCCCATGGTGCGCTGCTGGCCGTTTCGCTAGCTTAATATACACCAAAATTGGTATCTTGCGACGTGACTGTGTAACGAACATAAATAACACGAGTTAACATGAAAGTCATGACACGCATGTCATGTACAGCATGACTTACGTGCCACGCTCATGGTGCGCTGGCGGCCGTTTTGCTAGCTTGATCTACGCCGAAATTGGTATCTTGCGACGTGACTGTGTGACGAACATAAATGACAAGTCATAACATGAAAATCATGACACGCATGTCATGTACAGCATGACTTACATGCCACGCCCATGGTGCGCTGGCGGCCGTTTCGCTACCTTAATATACACCAAAATTGGTGTCTTGCGACGTGACTGTGTGACGAACATAAATGACACGAGTTAACATGAAAATCATCACACGCATGTCATGTACAGCATGACTTACGTGCCACGCTCATGGTGCGCTGGCGGCCGTTTCGCTAGCTTGATCTACGCCGAAATTGGTATTGCGTGACGTGACTGTGTGGCGAACATAAAACACGAGTTAACATGAAAATCATGACACCCATGTCATGTGTAGCATGACTTACGTGCCACGCTCATGGGGCGCTGGTGGCCGTTTCGCTAGTTTGATATACACCAAAATTGGTATCTTGCGACGTGACTGTGTGGCGAACATAAATAACACGAGTTAACATGAAAGTCATGACACGCATGTCATGTACAGCATGACTTACGTACCACGCTCATGGTGCGCTGGCGGCCGTTTCGCCAGCTTGATCTATCCCGAAATTGGTATTGTGCGACGTGACTATTTGACGAACATAAAAACACGAGTTAACATGAGAATCATGACACGCATGTTGTGTACAGCATGACTTGCGTGCCACGCTCATGGTGCGCTGGCGGCCGTTTTGCTAGCTTCCTCTACCGCGGAATTGGTATTGCGCGACGTGACTGTGTGACGAACATAAAAAAAACGCCAGGCCTGCGCTGAAACCGCAGCACAGTCACAGCGAAAGCTGGAAGAGCGGCGTTTCTAAAGCACCGTTGTAAGCTCTCTTGGGGCTACTAATACAAGTACACTAGCAAGGTACCCACTACGCCATAAATCACAATTTTTGTGAAGTTCGGAAGCACCTACTGAGCCATTATTCGTCATTCTGCGGAGAAGCGAGGCACCAGCTACACGTCTGTAAGCATTATGTGCACTTTGTTGACGCGACGACTGATGACGATGAAGAATTATGGCTCAACCCTTTGTAATGGGTTGGAAGCTTTAAATGGCCCACCAGTTAAGTAATTTGCATTAGGTGACGCCCGGTCGCTATGTCCCTCTCCCTCCATGCTGTATAACATACGTTGACGTGGAACACAGAGGTTCGGGGGGAGGGAGGCGAAGAACTTTACTGAGACCCCGAGGAAATGGATCATGCACTTATGGGCTTCCTTGGCAACTAATACAAGTGCACTTGCGAGGAACCCACTATGCTGTAAATGATTGTAATTTTTGAGAAGTAGGAAAGCAGGCATTATGCCATTTTTCGTTACTCTACGGAGAGCCTTGGTACATCCTAAACGCATGTAAGGCATTATGCGCACTTTGTTGATGCTGTGCCTGATGACGATGAAGAATTATGGCGGAGCCCTTTGTAATGGCTTGGAAGCATTCAACAACCTTCTCGTTGCGAAATTCGCATTGTGTGACGCCTGATTACAGAATTCGCGTTGTGCGATGCTTGGTGTTTAATAATAATAATAATAATAATGCCTTTTATTTCTTCAAATAAAGCAGTACATGTGGCTAGGCCTGCCAAAGCCAATTGGTGGCTTGAGTGGCAGAGCCTGGCAGACAGCGATTATTTTACTCTTCTACCACGCTATATTGCATATGTTAATTTGGTTCCTTCCCGACATGAAGCCTGTATAGGACCTTTTTGCACAGCAGTTTCAAGCACCGGCATGGCTCAGAGGTTGAATACTGGGCTCCCACGCAGAGGGCCCAGGTTCGAACCTCGTTCCATCCTGGAAATTTTTTCTTATTTCGTTTTTTTTTTTTCTTATTTCGAGCGATAGTGGTTACGGACACCGGCGGCGGCGGCGGCGGACAACTACGGCGCCAAAACGGCCGGTGAAATGAGCTCATAACAGCTTTCGCTGTAAAACACAAGTTAACATGAAAATCATGACACGCATGTCATGTACAGCATGACTTACGTGCCACACTCATGGGGCGCTGGTGGCCATTTCGCTAGCTTGATATACACCAAAATTGGTATCTTGCGACGTGACTGTGTGACGAACATAAAAAATACGAATTAGCATGAAAGTCATGACACACATGTCATGTACAGCATGACATGCGTACCACGCTCATGGTGTGCTGGCGGCCGTTTCGCTAGCTTGATCTACCCCGAAGTTGGTACTGCGCGACGTTACTGTGTGACGAACATAAATGATAGGAGTTAACATGAAAACCATGACACGCATTTTCCTTAGTGACATACAAGGCGATGTATGCAGCTCTTTGCTGGCTGCTTCGCATTACATCGATTTCCACAATGCGTGGGATCTGCTGGCTTTTTTTCTTCTATTTCTCTTGATGTGCAAAGGTGCTACTATGACGAAGATATATGTGCGACATATCCGGAAGGGTGCACAATTGACACTGTCTTACAGCACGCTTTAAAGGGACACTAAAGGGAAAAACGATTTTCGTATTATTAGTAAATTACTCTTGCCCAATTCCAAAATCCCCACGCCGGCCGCCGCGAGAAGACTCATGGGAAGCGAGAAAACGCGCGAAAATAAATTACGCCTGACAACGCCACCTTGAAATTCCCGCAACAAACGCGTCATAGATTTTGACGGCGTCTGCTAGGCCCTATATACGCAGTTCGTAATCGGTAAAAATGACGTGCATTGTTTTCCGATGGGGGGGGGGGGGGGCATAGGCTTAACACACGAAGTTTCAGGATATTTCGACAAGCCAAAGTCGCCAAAATGCGAAAATACGCTTTAAAATCCGTGTTATCACGCCTGGAGGTTTTGGCGCGAAATTTAAAAATGTAACCTTGACCTTAATTTTATCCTTTATTAATGCATCTGTATTGGTAAAATTAACGACATTAGATTTCTCAGAGTACAATTTATCAATCTCAGCTGGCTCATCGTTTCACTTTCGTGTCCAATAAAACTTCAATGGAGAGCGCAATAATCGCAAAGTGAAGAGCGCGTTCTGTTGTCTGTACCCTCTGTTTCTATTGCGCTCCTTATCGAAACCGGGCTCATCGTGGAAATCACTCTTCTTCCAACAATATCTGCGAGAAAACGATCTTGATGATCCGACTGTATTCCTAGAAAATTAGGCACAGTATACCACTGCCGAACGAATGTTAACCGTGCTCAGTATGTCCGCTCAACTGTTTCCACGGCGAGCCAAGCATGTGTAGATCTTTGCCACTTAAACCCCCTTGTGGTCGATGCAGTGCTCGGGCAGCACCACCTAGTTTAGTGGCTCGGGCCCCTGTCGGGCCCGATCTGTGGTCGGGCAGGGCTGGGCCGGGTAGGCGAAATTTTTTCTCGGGTTCGGGCGGGGCCCGGGTTTCGCTTTGATTCGCCGGGCCGGGCTCGGGCGGGTAAATTTGAACGAGTCCCGGGCCGAGAATCCCGGCCCGTGCAGCGCTCTACACCATAGGACGCTCGCAATTTCGAAAAATGGACGCTTGGCGCACTGTCGATCGGCGCCCTCCTCTGCTTCCACTGCGGTAGTGCCTGCCATATAGCTCGCTATTGTTGGCACCATGACACAGCGTTTCTCCCTCCCCGGCCATGATGGTCGCCGCGCCAACGCCGACTACTACATGGCTCGCCGTGGCGACGCTGGTTTTCAATGACCCCAATGACGCGGTCTCCTTATGACGAGTCGCTGCACAATCTTGGAAATTCGAGCTTTTTTTATCGTACGAGGACAGACTGAGTACACAAAAACACAGAGCGCAGACTAACAACTGTTTTGTTTCAAGGCATTTTCCTCACATATATACCCAAGTGAAAGCATCGCAAAAACCCGAAGCAAGATAAAATATTCGAATGGGCATGCGCAAGACAAGAGTTAGCTTGTTCCTATGAAGTGGATTTCTTTTGAAGAAAGATTAACGGATGCTGCGCTGATACATTCGTCGGCATGTGCCTGTGTCATCATGTGAGATTCGGTTATAAATAGTTCCATTTTATCGTGTACCTGCGACAAGATTGTGGTTTTCTCGAAAAGCGGCTCACTATTACACTGCGAAATATGTGTTGCTAGATTTCCCGGATGCGTGATTAGTTGACAGTTATTTCGATGCTCTGTTAATCTTGTATTTAAACATCGTTCCGTCTGTCCAATGTATCTCCTACCGCATGTCAACAGACGGAAAGATGTTTAAATACAAGATTAATAGAGCATCGAAATAACTGTCAACTCACGAGAGATGACGCTGCCTTTGTTCGGGGCGAAGAACAGGGAACTGCTTTCAATGATTTGCGGCAACGTCTACGCACGCCCTAATTCCAGAGCCCACTTTGACGAGAAAGCCCCTACAATGCTTCATACTGACGCCAGCAGTGTTGGCCTCGGAGCTGTGCTTGTACAGCGTCAGGAGGACGTGGAAAGAGTGATCGCCTGCACAAGCAGAACTATCACGCACAGAATCAAACTGCTCAACCACTCGCCTTGGTATGGGCGGGTATGAAATTTCGCCCATATTTGTACGGCCGCTCTTTCAAGGTTATCAGTGACCACCGTTCACTGCGTTGGTTAACAAATCTTAAAGATCCCTCCGGGCGAATTAGCACGCTGGAACATTAGACTACGGAATTCGATACGACGATTGTGTACAAGTCTGGAAAACGACACACGGACGCTGACTGCCTGTCTCGATCACCGATAGAGTTTGCTGCCCCTCTCAATGAAGAGGCATCAATCCTCGGAATCCTCGACAAGTCGACGACTGCAGACCAACAACATTACGGCCCTGAGCTGCTTGGTGTGAATAATTATTTAGAAGGATGAACTAAGAAAGCGCCCAAAGTCTTTGCAAGATGATTACCGTCATTTTGTTTACGAAACAGTCCTTTACAAATTTAACTTCTCGTCAGACGGATCCACCGACCTGCTTGTTGTCCCTACCGCCTTTCGCTGTGAAGTATTGCAAGCGCACGCGCACTAAGCAGAGTGCGGTAGAGGTACTACTGGCCAAGACTCGCCACGGCCATGAAACATCACGTGCGGAGCTGCCTCGATTGCCAGCGGCGCAAGTCACCTTCGACGAAACCAGCCGGTTTGTTACACCCAGTTTAGGTCCCGCCAACGCCATTTGACCAAATCGGAATGGACATTTTGAGTTTACTTCGTACCTCTAGTGCTCGTAACTGCTGGGTTATTTGGCGGCCGGCTACCTCACTCGCTACGCCGAGGTCCAGACAGGCACAGCAGAGGAGGTGGCCCGCTTTTTCATACAGAATATTGTGTTGAGACACGGTGCGCCATGAACCCGCCACGGTGGTTGAGGTGCTCGACCGCTGACCGGCAGGGATCGAATGCCGGCTACGGCGGCCGCATTTTCGATGGAGGCGAAAATGTTATTGGCCCTTGTACTTAGATTTCGATGCACGTTAAAGAACTCCAGGTGGTCACAATTTCCGGAGCCCTCCACTACGGCGTCTCTCATAATCATATCGTTGGTTAGGAAGTAAAACCTCAACAATTATTTTATATCGATCGTTATAACAGATCGCGGAACCGCATTCACAGCAGCGCTTTTAGATCATTTGTTAGTGCTCAGTGGCACGATTCATCTTAAGTCGGCAGCCTACCATCCACAAACAACAGTGTGACCGACCGCCTGAAGAAAACCCTGGAAGACATGCTTTCAACGTATGTGGACATAGAGCACAAAAAATGGGACGATATTCTACCTCGTATAACGCTTGCTTACAACGCTGCTAAGCAAGAAACAACATGGACGACAAACACGAACACGTGCGAAACAGAGGTAGATTAGACTCGAATCTCGGTGCGATTCGTAGTAAAAATCAAAAAAGAAAACGCACATATTCCGTTTGTGTGTTTTATTATCGCTCTCAAGTTTTATTCATCCATTCAAGCAACAAATTACAGAAACTACACGTCGTGTGAAATAATTATCGCAGTGTCACGTGCTACTGTTGGCGACGTCAGAGCACAGTCGCTACGTAGAGGAGCGACGTCACAGCACTACCATCTACGTAGGGCCATTTCATCATGTACGTCATCCCCTCATTTCATGGGCGCGCGGCCGTGAGAAGGGCAAGCAGCGTTCAGCTTGAAATCTGACCCATTTACGCGGCGCGTAGCGTTGCAAATTTTGGCAGACGTAAACGTGAACGCCCAGTGCATGCTTTGCGCTCGTCAGCTCAAAATTGTCAAACCTGGTGAGGGGCCCTTTAAGCATCGCTGTAGGTTGCAGTGGCCAGTGATTTAGGAGGAAATGTTTAGACCTTGGGCGGTTTGGTTCTAGCGCAGCAGAAATTGGAGATTAAAAGAAATAAGCTCTCTGCACAACTGGTTATAATTGTCGTCTTCACTTTCACCACCTTTATCGTGGATTGTGAAATGACAACCAACATTATAGCGCACTACGGGCGCTTTGTCGAAGGTAGCAGCAGATGGTCTCTCCACGCGGCGCCGGCGCAACGACTGAAACGCTGCGCGCGCCGAACGCCGCGCGCGGGGTACCGTCGCCGACGTCGAAGGTCCCCGCAGTATCACCGCTCTGCCTGCACTGCGCGCGCCGCACACTTACTCGCTCAGTCGTTCCCGCCACCGAGCGCAGCACATGCTCTCCCCACTCTACCGCTTACATGAAAGCCAGCAGCGAGGTCAGGCGCATAGTCGTTTCCGTCCAATTTCTCTTCGCTCATCGGTTGCATTCGTACACGGACCAACTGCTGATTTTTATTTAGCGGCCGTGCCACTGCACACGAATGAACGCGACGACAACCGCCGATGTGGCGACACTCAGGTGTCGCCACATCGGCGGTTGGTGTATCCAAACGAGGCATATTTGGTGTATCCAAACGATGGAGGGGACACACGCCCTATTGCAGGGTCGTAGCCAAGGGTGGGGGGGGTTCAAATCCCCTCCCCCCGAAATTTTTCAATTTTGCACGCATTCATACAAACGAACGCACGAACATACATAAAGTATGGTTGAACCACCCCCCCCCCCCCCCGAAAAATATTTCTGGCTACGCCCTTGCCATATTGCAACTTCACGCAGCCGAAACGACGGAACGCGATAAAGCGCTGTAACACACTCCGAGCTGCTGCCGCTTCGGTGCACTTCAAACGCGGCACAGTCCCAAGCTTCTACTGCATCGAGTGACGACTGGCGATGATGCACCTGAGTACGTGCGGACAACAGTAGGAAAGAGCTTCTTCAGGAAGAAATACTACAAGAAATTCCAACTGATGGCTCTCGGTCTCGGTGCAGCGGTACCTCGCCTCTTGTCGCGAACGGTGCCATGTTGCATTTTAAAGACGGTAGTCTTTCTTGGGGAACGGCCTGTCTGTTTGCCTGTCTGTCACCCGATTCAGCCACCCGGCCAAAGTTGAACCACTTGCTTACCGCCCACCTAGCTTGAACTGGTACGGCTGCTCATACTTGTGAGCGTTGTCGATCAAAAAAGTAAATATTACGCATATCTGAGGCGCAACAGATCTCTCCTCGTGCCCCTCGCTGATCGACGCCCCGTGACGGCTGCCTCGGCCGCCATGCCGTGCGCCTCTCATCGACGGGGCCTTCTTCGCCTCGTCACCGACGCGTATCGTGCCCCTGGCTGAATCGTGGTCCCGTCCGTGAACTCTTGTGACCGGCTCCCCATCTTTCCTGTCTTCTTCGTCGTTCTTACCGACCATCTATGACTTCTTTTTCTTTCTACTTTGCTTTTTATCCCCCTGCCCCTACAGGGCGCTTAGCCGTGTCGCGTAAGGCAGACAGAAATTAGCGCCCTTTTCCTTTTCCTCAAGAACCACTACAACAACAATATCTCACGCAGCGTAGAGTTACTGCATATACTACCTTTACGTAGCAGAGTTGCGCATCTGTCTTCCAAACGCCGCTAACAACCATGCGTTGCGGAGAAGCTGACGCTGGGGCCAAGTTTTGTATTTCTCGATGGCGCCGCTGCAGCGAACTGGATTGACACTAGTCATTCACATTAAAGTAAATCACCGATCTTCGACACGCCGAGCATGTCGACCGGTGACCCTGTAGGCATGTCGCCTGCAAAAACGGAGTGTCTTCGCGACATAGCCATGGTTGCTAGCCAGACCTATGCTCAACTCTGCTACTCAAAGGTAGCATATACGGTAACTGCAACGCAGCGCTCCTCTATCGTCTTTCGACGACATTTGCAGCGAAGCACGCAGATACGGGGCCAATTTTTTTTCATTGGTTCGCATTAACCGTCACGTCATGGTAATGAGCGGCCGTAGTTGGACGCGCATAAGACAAATGGACAGCGGTACAGTTTAATTTTTATTCCTGGCTTGTCACCGACGATAGCGCCATTCGTGTACAGTGTGCACGCAGGCCCCGGAAACAGAGCGCCAGTTTCGGTTTCAAGGAGCATACACGCTCGAGGCGGTTGCCGGGCATTCTAAGATCTGTCTGGTTGAACGAAGTGAGGTGGATGTTCGCATTTATTGTCTTTCACGAATGTTTACAGATAAACAGATTTGATTGAACTACGAACAACTCTTCCTTTGTATATTTGTCTTTTTTATTTATTTTGTGAATTTTATATCAGACAAAGCGCGGGAACTGGTTGACTTGGGTTCGTTGCGCTTTAGGAGAACTTTTTTTGGGCAAGTTGGTGAACGTTCATAATTGATTTTTAAGGCGCAAAGGAGGACATACACAAGATAGGACACGGGACGGAGCGCCACTCACAAGTGAATTTTATTCGCAGAAATTCACATACATGTATGTCAGCGCGTGCGTAGGAAAAAGTATTGCCATCAATGGGGCGGGATAAAGCAATGGGGGCGGGATAGCGCTTGCCTCCGCTGACCATTGCTCAGCGATATCGCAAATTTGATCGCGCTTGGTTATCTCGCTCGGTTGATGTATCAAGTATGAATGCGGGAAAGATAAGACATTTGATGCGGCGTGCAGCGAACGGAAGCCGCAGTGAGCCACGTCGAGCATTTCAGTCATGCATTAGACGAATGAGATTGTAGATTGTCATACTAGTGTTGTATATAAAATTCCATGTTCCTGCGGTAAGATTTACCTAGGGCAAACTGGTCGGTGGATAGACATTAGGATCCAAGAGCTTGCGCAAAATGTTAAAAATGGCACAGGTTCTCATTTGGCTTTTCATTGTCGCAAAAGTGGTTGTAATCCCAGTTTTGATAGGACAGAAATTTTGCATAGGCACAGGGATCAGCGCACACGAGAAATAATGGAAGCTTTTTACATGTCTTTGGAAGGTCACATATGCGTCAGCCAACCTTCGGTAGCCTTGTCACAGGCTGAAGTGTCATATCTCAGAGATAACTTGCCTGATGTTCATGGCTAATCACTCACATAGGGTATTTTGTTGTTGTTGAAACTTTTGTCGCCTTGTGCATACGAGATGGCTTTTTGATATCCTTTCCCAGATGCTATTTATTCTGTTCGTTGTGAAATAAAGTTTTAGTTGCGAGTCAACGCCGTGGTCTGTTGTTTATTCTGTTCGTCCTCGTTCTTTCGCGCGTTTTATTCATTCAAGATGGCATTAGACGAAGATGGCGCAATCGGGGCATTACGTTTTGCGCGGCTCTGTAGTGTGTTAAACCAGGGACTTCCAGTTCCGCGAAGGTATTTCGTGTTCCCAAGTGACAACTGGCGAGCAAAAATATTTGGGTCCATTACTTGAACAGGTATTCAGTTTGCATGCGCATTTGAATAAAGCATGCAGTTCTCTGCAAGCCTGACTAGACTGACATAAGCGCAGTGTCGCTAGACTAATTCGTCATGACGACAGCCTACCTGCTGCCGGCAAAATGCGTTTATTGAAAGGCTTGAATGCGTGTTGGTTCGGCTACACAGTTTCTTCATCTTTCATGTAGTTTATTCCTCTTCATGGAAACGCATGTAGCCAGTTTGAAACATTCTGGGCCTTTAACATTAATACTGTCTCTGAAATACTTGTAATGGACTGACTGATGCTTGTAGAGGTTGTTTAAGAGGGAATGTCACAGGAGCCCACGTTTTGAAAAGTGGTCTTTTCTTCGTCAAGGCAGTGCTGCTGCCCTGACGAAGACAAGTGAACTTTCCGAAACATTGTCTTCAGCGGCATTTCCTGCTCAACGATTTCTCTTCGCCTCACGCCTCCCTCTTACCCTTAACTCCTCTCTTGCTTGGCACTCAAGTTCTGTAAGAAAAATATGTGCGAAGTCATAAAAGTTGTGATTGAGTCAAGTACGACGTGGCCTGCTCGTGGTTGTTAATTTCCGCATAGGTTCGCATACTCTGGGTTCAATGTTTGCTCATTACGTGCATATTTCAGTTGTGAATTAAAGCTGCTTTTGCAGACTGACACTTTCACACTACATGTATGTCTGTTTTTTTAGTACGAAACGTGTGATTAACAAAAAAAAGATTTAAATTTTACTTGTTTTGATCAATTTTTGTCTTATTGAGACACTGGTCAGCTTTAGTGTGTCCACTTCACAACACACGAACAGAATTCAAAAAGTGGTTCACTATCTTGATAGGAGCTGATGCGCACAAAAGACAGAGACACAATAAGGAACATAAATAGACAGACGAAACGCAAACTAACAACAGTTTATTGGCGGACCTTTTATATGCCAAAAAATTTCACCATCTCCCACTAAAGGCAACCATGTGGAGATGCGAAGCAGTGCATGGGTCGACTTAAAGCACGATGTTAACGCGTCCTATGCGGAGCACACCATGAATTCACTCTAAAAAGACAGGGCGTGCAAACGCGGACACAAGAAAGAAGTCGGGACACCACAAACGCCGACTAACAACTGAAGAGACGCACAACGGCTGAAAAGAAAGAAGGCACGAAAACTTATCTGCGCATGCCCATGCAACGGGCGAACCTACTAATCCGGCGCCTCGGAAACGCGCCTGATGATTGAAGCATGGTAATATCGAGAATAGCGGTAGCGCATGCGTGAGCCAACCGTCGATTAACTTGCATAAAGATGAAATCAAATGCCTTAACAGTTATCTTCCACGTAGACCGCCACGCGTGCCGGATTAGTAGGTTCGCCCGTTGCATGGGCATGCGCAGATAAGTTTTCGTGCCTTCTTTCTTTTCAGCCGTTGTGCGTCTCTTCAGTTGTTAGTCGGCGTTTGTGGTGTCCCGACTTCTTTCTTGTGTCCGTGTTTGCACGCCCTGTCTTTTTGGAATGAATACTTACCAACTAGCTCAGCTCTCTGTTATTCTATGAATTCACTGTAGTTGCAGTTGCTGTTACTCGTCCCGAACTCTTGTTGGAGCACGCCACGCGAGTTCATCGCCCGTCTACAGAATCTCGTTCCCTGACGCCATCACGTGATTGCTGAGAGAGTGTAAGATGGCGAGGCCACAGCGTCTTACCCAGCCCCTTACACAGGCCCGAACGCGCAAGCGCGTGCCAGCACACGTGGTTTTGTCTACGTTACGCCAAGCTAGGACAGCATACGGCAGCCCAGGCCCCGAAAGTGCTCTGAACATGTCATCATCAAGGCGATTGAAGAACAAGACGAGGAAGACTTTTCCTTGGCGCGAGCGCGCGCTCTGCACGTATCATCATCAAGGCGGTCGAAGAACATGACGAAGATATGCTACAGATGGCTATGGTAGGTTTTAGAAAGCGGACGGTCGCCAATGGAACTACGGACAAAGCTGCTGCTGCTGAAAAACATTTATTTACAGATGCTATTTACAGGGAGGGTGGGAGCGGTCCTTAAGGGGCCGCCCCATACAAACACTAGGTGGGCTCCCTCTTACGGGAGCCCATTGGCGTTGGCCGCGGCCCGGGCCCGCTCGACCAAGGCCCGTTGGGCCGTCAGGTCAGAGCAGCCGAGCAGGGCTGCCTCCCAGTCCTCCCGCGAAGGGTTGGATAGTGGGGTAAGGTTCGGGGTTTTTTGGCACGCCCCCAGTCAGTCAGTCAGTCAGTCAGTCAATGAACTTTATTTATAAATTGTCCTGAGGAGCCGATTCCCCTCAAGAGGGGGGGTCGGCTGCGGGCCGCACCCACGTGGGGACAGGAAGATGCGAGCCCCTCCGACAAATTGACGGCCCTCTGGACAGCCCGGATTTGGACTTCCCGGTCCGAGCTGGTGATTGCCGTCCTCCAGGCGTCCTCTGTGCTGAGATTCTCGCAATCGCGCAACGCCGTGCATTGCCAGAGCATGTGGGCTAACGTGCATCGTCTCTCGTCGCAATGAGGGCAGTGCGGCTTTATGCTGTGAATAAATTTGCTGTACACTAAAGGTGACGGGTAAGTACCCGTTTGCAGCATTCTTAAAGTGACTGACTGGGTCCTCGAGAGTTGCGGTTGCGGGAGCGGAAAGCTACGCCTGGCCAATTGATAATGTTTGCAAATCACGCCCACACCATGTGGAAAATGTCGCAGGAATTTTCCTCAGAATGCGGGCACTTCCCCGTGCAGGCGGGGTCAAAGTGTTTTATAATTGCCGGGCACAACCGAATTTTGGTATAAAGGCGAAGGTATAAAGGCAACCGAATTTTGGTATAAAGGCGAAGGTATAAAGGCAACCGAATTTTGGTATAAAGGCGAAGGTATAAAGGCAACCGAATTTTGGTATAAAGGCGAAGGTATAAAGGCAACCGAATTTTGGTATAAAGGCGAAGGTATAAAGGCAACCGAATTTTGGTATAAAGGCGAAGGTATAAAGGCAACCGAATTTTGGTATAAAGGCGAAGCACCTAGGTAGCTGCTGTTCTGCAAAGTTTTATAGGCAAGGTACGGAATGTATCCCTGTTCGATATTGCGACAGGCACCCCTTCAGTCGGTGATGATCACCTTTGAGTCCTGATCTGTGGCGGCTAGTGCGATGGCGATCTCCTCCGTGTGCGTAATGTTATATGCACGGAAGGTGAGTCCGTTTACAGCGGTGTTTTGGTCGACGACCGCAGCCGTGTGCAAACCCCCGTGGTGCGGGCCGGAGGCGTGCACGTAGAATACTCCGAATTTGTGGCCGTAGTGTCGAGACAAGGCTTCCGCCCGCACGAGGCGTCGGCCACTGCGGTTGTCTCGGGTCATTTTTGCCGGAAGAGGGCGCACGTGCAGGGAGTATCGCCAGACTTCCAAAATCTGTACGCCCTCTTCCGTATGTATTGAATGATTGATGTGTAGTCGGTAAAGATGCAGAACTATCGATGGTACTATCGATACTATCGATAGCTGAGTCACTATCGAACTATCGATGGTAAACGATACTATCGATAGCGCTATCGATAGTACGTACTATCGATATTTTAACATCAACAGCGCGAACTCATTGCAGAATAAGCTTGGTTCCCTGCGTGCGTGGTACATAGTAGAGCTGGAGGAGCGGGATCAAGGGCAAGAAAGCTGACATGTTTGTGTTATTCACCAGAGTGCTTCGCTGACACATGATCATAAAGTCAAACTGTCAAACTATTCAGCTGTAGCGGAAAGGAAGCCGTTACATGGGGTGGAATTGCGCGGCTTCAGATTTATATTGCGTTTTGGTTTCATAATACAAAAATTATCAAGAACTAAGTTTGTTAATTATAAGATGTAACTGGTTGCTTTTAAATAATAATTTATTGATGGACATATGCCGCCATTTCGACTGCGCGAATAATTTCTCTCACCGAAAATTTGCTCATAAATTAATCGAAGCTGATAGCCGGCTATTGCGAATATTATGGCAATTTGGCCAGCCAGCAACAGCATCATTATTCGTCCCACTATGGATAGTTTGTCACGTGGTTGTGACGGTGAAGAATGCTGCAGCAAGACTGGGAAATACGAAGCTCTTCATTTGGTCGAACTTGTGCCCAGGAAACCAAAACTCAGAATACAAGCGATACACGCTGCGCACTGATAGCGGCGGGAAAAGTCGCCGGCCATCGAGTAATCTGAGAATCGCTGGAACGCTTCGTCTTTTGTACATCAGTCATCAAACCTTCCAGCGTTATCGCTGGTGCTCGCGTAAGCTCTTGAATAAACTTGAATTTTCGCGTCCGGCGCGTAACCTTAAAATGTCAAACAATCGCGAAGCTTCTCAAACATTTCGGCGTGGTCTGCGTCAAACGCTGCTAACAGTCTTTGTGAGTGAAACCCGAATACATCAAAACAAAGCAATAAACACGCGTGGAAGTAATATCGCTAGTAATATTACCGATGGTACCACCGATTCGACTATCGATAGTTTATCGATAGTAGTACTATCGATAGTTTGTTTGCACTATCGATAGTTTAAAAAAGCTATCGATGTTATCGATAGTCAATTTACCGATAGTTCTGCATCACTAGTAGTTGGGCAAGGAGGCGGCGACCCGACGGTGTTTTAGAGAGTCTATTATATTGGTTAGTCAAGTGCGCCTCTCGCAGCTCCTTGAAGGTGTTCGCTATTCCCACGCCCAGACGGCGCTGGTTAGAGATGCTCACAGGAAGGTAGAGGGCACGCTTGCAGATTTTGCGGAGAATGACTACCAGTGCATTCTCGTCGAATTTGCGTAGGTGGAGGTATGGAGCTGAGTACAGGACTCGGCTGGTTACGAATGCATGCGCCAGCCGCAAAACATATTTCCATCGTAACCCCCCGCGCTTGTTGGAAACCCGGCGGACCATCCAGCCCACCTGGTCCCCCATCTTACGCAATTTGGCCAATGTTGTGTCTGCTGTGCGATATTTGTGTATAAAGAGCCCCCCAGTACTCTAATCTCATCGCGTTCGCGTATGGTTCCGCTGTGAAGGGAAAGGTCGATTTTTGTGGTGCACTTTGGCGATGGGCGTATGTGCACGAATTCCGATTTGGACGGGGAGCACGGAAAGCCGCAGCGACGGGCATAGTCATCCACGATGTCCGCCACTTGCTGCAGGCTTGCCTCCATGGCTCCTGCCGAGCCGTGTGACGCCCATATGGTGATGTCTTTGACTTTCGCCAGCTGAGCGGGGAGTCTGATCTTGCCAGATTGAATAGGAGGGGCGAGAGGACCGCTCCCTGTGGGGTCCCTCTCGTGCCTAATTGGTAAGGGCCGTGTTCAATGTCCTGAATCCGAATGTATGATTGCCGGTCAGTGAGGAATTGTTTAATATAGTTGAAAGTGTTGTGGCCGCAATCCACCTGTGAGAGATGTGCTAGAATAATTTCGTGGGTCACGTTATTAAAGGCCCCCTTCAATCCCAGGCGAGCACAATTTTGTCATTCAGGGGATACTCGATTGGATTGAGGATCTCATGATCGAGCTGAAGCAAGACATCCTGCGCGGACCGGTGTGGGCGGAACCCGAACATGGTGTCTGCAAATGCATTTTTGGTCTTCAGGAACGCGGACAACATGTCGCGCACCATCGTCTCCATTAATTTTCCCACAAAAGAACTAAGGGAGATGGGGCCGAGGTTGTCCGTGTTAATGGCTTTACCCGCTTTGGGTATGAAGCTGACCATGGCGGTCTTCCACTCAATTGGTATTTCCCCGATCCAAATGGAGTTGATGTAGGCAAGGAGCATGGTGTAGGCCGCGTCAGGAAGATTGGCAAGTAATTTCACGGTAATTGTACCCCGTCCCGGCGCCGTTCCTCGCCTCATTCTTGCTAGGGCCGCCTTCAGGTCGTGTAACTTGAACAGTTGATCCAGCTCCGCGTTCTTGGTACCTGCATACGACTACGCCGGCTTTCGGGAGTCCTGCTGTGTGCATAGATATTGGTCTCGGAGTTTACATGCCAATTTTGCCGTGTCTCCGTCGAAGCTGTGAAACGCTCGTTGCAGATGCTTTTGTGTCTCTGTTCGAGTTTGGGTCGTATCAATCAAGGCGCGGAAGAGGCGCCAGGTACTCTGGCTGGACATTTGTCGAGCAGCCATGTTGCAACGGTCCACCCAGTTAGAGTCAGCGATCTGGGCCGCGTACTCTGCTGCTCGCTGGGTGAGCTCATCGATGCGAAATTTGAGTTTCCGATTGTGTTTTTGCCGGCGCCATCGGCGGACAAGGCTGCGCCGGGCCGCCCAGAGGTGAAGGAGGTGGTTATCCACCGCCGGAGTCGCCTCCGAGAGTTTAATCTGTGTGTCTGTGGAGCGAAGAGTGGAAACCAGTTGCTGGGACCAAGCGTGGTATCCTTGCTCCTCAGTGGATGTCGAATTGGCGTATATTTGCCGAAACTTCGGGTAATCGGGTAATTTTGCCTCTCTGTAGGGTCTTGCCAAAGGATGGGTGCGAATGGTGGTATTGAGTATGCAGTGGTCGCTGCCGAGGGTCTCCTCGGTGTTGACGCAATCCGCATACAGAATGTTTTTTGTGAGGGTAAGGTCCGGACATGTGTCCCGAGTCACGGAGATACCCAGGCCAGTTGCGTAGGCAGGGTCGGTGTGAAGAGTTAGGCCTAGCGTGGACATAAGTTTCGCCAACTTACGTCCACGTTTCTCTTCACGCGCATACCCTCAAAGTGTACTGGGGGCATTAAAATCACCCACGATCACCAGAGGATCGCTGCCTGCAGCCTCTAAGGCGCGGCTAAAAAGGTCTGCGAATGTAATGTTGATTAGTCTCGGTGAGCAATAAATGTTTAGCACGTGCAGTGGCGGGTCCTGCTTACGCAGCGGAAGGAGTGTCAGCATCACATACGAAAAATCTGGCTTGAGGTCGAGATCAACTAGGTTGGCCGTATAATTCTTGTGCACGCAGATGCAGGATAGAGGGTCCTGCTGAAACGTAGTATAGTTTGTGAGTGTGGCAGCACTCCCTGGCTCCTGGAGGGCTACCACAGCAGGAATGTTTTGAAATGCTGCGAGGAAAAGCCGGAGGTTGGCCCGCTTGGTGTGAGCCTTAAAGCCCCGACAATTCCACTGGGTGATTTGGATGGGAGTGGCCGTATTGGATCGCGGGGATTTCCGAATTCTAAGGGTACCCGCCATGGTCAGTTGAGTTAATGAGCGATTGTGGTGGCAGCGCTCCCGAGCCAGCACTCGCGGGGAGGGGGGTGTCCTCAACTCCGGAGACAGAGCAGCTGTCATCATCCTCAAATTCGATCTGTCGTCGAGGCGTTTTAAGGTACCGGCAGGATACGTCCTTAAAGGGCCCGTAAACAGGCTGCGACTTTTTTTTTTACACCCGCCAAACAAGCTCGCTAATCCGTACAGTAGACCGTGGCGATCACGTTTTCCGAATATTACAGCGCTGCGCGCCGCGCAGACCCTTCATTTCGAAAAACAATTCCCGCGCTTCTTTCCTACGCCTGACCAATCCTCCTCGTACGCGCAGTGACGTCAACTCGGCGATCGCCGAGTTGACGTAGCACTGAGCTCGTCGATTGGTCTAAACCAGGTCTCAACAAACAATTGTCAAGTTAACGTCAGCTCCTGTTCCCACCCACCGCTACGAAACTGCGCCTTGTTTTTTGGCACTGCGGTGATGCGGTTTCGGCCACGCAGTTGTAGCGCGTATATTCCTCGCACTGCATAGCACCTGCACGCGCTTCTTCGACATGAGGCGAAGCGCTGTTCAGTTGCCGGCTGCAAATCGAGCGGGGAGAGGGGAATCTCCGGTAGCTCGGACGGGTCGCGCTTGCTCGCGCGGCAAACGGGGTTCTCCAGCCTTCTCCCCCTACCCCAAGACGCTGCGCCGTGCTCCCTATAGGGCTGCAGAAATTAGGCGTCTCATTCTTCCTCTAATCACACAATCAATCAATCAATCTCCAGGCTTTTCTCTCGTGCCCCTTCGACGTCTCGGAAAGCAAGCACGCATTCCTGCTGCATTGTGAACTGTCACAAAGGTTTAAAAATAGTGAAGAGCCGAAAACTGCCCGTCAAGTTACGGAGCACGTGCGACAATATAAACAATAAACAACCAGGAGCCGCAGCAAGCGGAAGTGCATTGCGACTGATCGAGCTCGCCCATGACGTCAATTGTTGACGTCGTGTCACGTTGCCGAAGTGGGCGGAGTCACGACGACGGGCTACGCCTTTTCCTCCATGTGGCGGAGAAGGGTGGCGAGGCCGCGCGAAAGTTTGAAACCAGCTGAAACGGATGTTCTAACCCCTGTAACTTCGTTATTATAGCACGTACTCGCAAAATTCTTGCGGCAGCATGTTCACATAGCAAAAGTGCGCATATTTCTTTTAATTACAATTTTTGGACATCGGTGTTGTTTGCTGGCCCTTTAATAGGGCCGGCTTGTTTGGTGCAACGCGCAACTTGTTGGGCTATCAGGGTTGGGATGGTTTCTCTCATTTTAGCAATGGCGGCATTTACAGCTGTTGAGATTTTGATTTGGAGGACAGTTATACGGCTGTCCATACGGACCTCAAGGGTGTGCACACGAGCCTCGAGTGCGGCTACCGCGTCCGTTGCCGCCGCCCCGGTCTCATCCCCTCTACAGTACCTCTAGAGAGGTACCTCTACAGAGGTAATGGTCTCTCCATTACCTCTACTGCGGGGGGAGGGGGAGGGGGAGGGGAGACTAGTTGGGTCTGTTTGGCCTCGGCTGCCGCTAGTCTTTTCTGTAACGCTTTGATTTGTGCCTGGAGCTTGGCAATAATATTTTCGTCGGCCTTACGGGATGAAGAGGGATGGTAGGGGGGGATGAGGAGACATCCCTACCCGTACAACCCACCTGGTATCCGTTTTTGACGGCGTTGGCTCATGACCCGGCCTCGCCGCATGGTTGCGCCGTTGGCTGCTTCCCGGTTCCGGCATGCGGTGGGGTCGACGGCTGCTTCCCGATTCCTCCAGTAGGAGAAGCAGGCTTGTCTGTCATGGCGACCTCCCGCCGTGGTGGCTCAGTGGGAGTCTGATGTTTGCGTCGTTTCTTGGACGCCCTTTTGAACTTTCCGCCCCGTTGTGCGGCCACCTTGGAATTACGGTACTTTGCCGTACACGCAGGAGAGTTTGTGGCGTGTGTTCCACCACACACAGAACATACGGGTACACACTCATGAGGGGCCCGCACCCTCTCCTCCACAAGCGGAACCTGCTGTCCACATAGGCCACACGTATCCGGTCTTGGGTTGGGAGAAGTGGCCATCCGATGGCCGACGACACCGCACTTGCCGCAGGCCGGGATCGTCCGGTAGTAGGGTTTGACGGGGGTCAGCATTGTGTCGTAGTGAAGAAAGCGTGGTTTCTCCTTGCCGGCGAAGGTTACACGCGCCTTGTTCGACGTTCTAAATTTACGCACCTCGACGATGGTGCCTGACCTCCAGCGTACGCTCTCTCGGAGCGTCTTTGTCGTATCTGTGTTGCGGACTACGATGACTCCGTGCCAGACATTGCTACCATCTTGTTGAAGATACCCGTTCAGCAGAACCTACCTGTTGTCGATGTTTGCCGCGAAGTCCCCGATGATTTTGTACGCCGTGTCAGGGTCCGGGGTGTGAATCACGATCAGATTTTGCTCTCTCGATGGAATAGCTGTCAACGTCTCAGCTCGCTCAGGCCCGAGGTATGCTTTAAACGCGGTCCCGTGCCATTTCTTTGAGAAAGCATATGCAATGAGATGCACTCTCGTGGCTTTACGACTATTACATAATCGTCCGGATTGAGTTTTGGAAACGGGCGAGCCTTCCATTTGGTGAGAACCTTGCCTTTGCGTCCCACAGCGCGCGAAGCGGGAGGCTGCGTCTTGTCAACCGCCGTGCCGGATGCCGGGGCAGCGGCGGACGCCGCCTTCTTGGCGTTGTCTTGCGAGTGGCGTTCAACCGCGTCGTTGGGAGCTTGGCTCCGAAACCTCGGTGAAGAAGCAGAATTTGGCGTTTTGGAAGTCGTAACCGTCTCCCACGTCATGGCATGTGGGTCGTATCCACGCTGCGTGAGCGCAGCGTCCATGTTGCCTCGGAAAGCCGGTCCCACGCCGCCGGGCGTCGCCGTTTGGCTTAATGGCGTCGCCTACGTGGTCGGGTGGTGATCGGCCGTAAAGTTGTTAAAAACCGGCCCACCTGGATGACACTGGTATCCACGTGTTGCCTGTGAGTCGCCGAAACGATAGATACTGGTCTTGACTGGGTACTGTGAACTTGCCCGTGGTTCCAGCCGAAAATCAGCGGAGCCGAAGCGCAGCACACCCTACATCATCACGCGCTTGCAGCGCCCCCCCCCCCCCTTCCGGACAAAGCCCAGCGCAAAAGCTGCTTCGCATCTAAAAAACTCATTTCGCATTACGAAGGAAGCAACGACAATCTAACAAACACGTGTAGTACCAGTAAGATAGGCTATTTCTTTGGCATTGAAGGGGTTGTGTATTGCATTCCGCTGACATGTAACCGCGTCTACATCGGTCAAACAGGTCGCTGCATAAACGGCCACCTCCGCGAGCATGCGCACTACGTGAAAAACAAAACAGGGGGATGGCTGGCCATTCATTGCTGAAAATGTGGTTGCAAACCTGATTATCCAAGTTGCACTGTAATTGCAAAGAGCAAAAGGGAAACCACACGCCTAATCATGGAAGCTCAGAATATATCATGTCTCAAAGACAAATGCATCAACCTGCCATCTATCTCTTTATCAGCCAAAGAAATAGCATATCTTCATTCGCATATAGCATAGCTTCATTCGTAATACGAAATGAGTGTTTTTTGGCATATATAAGGTCACGTTTCCCGTCAATAAACTGTTGTTAATTTGCGCTTCGTCTGTTCATTTATGTTCCTTCTTATGTCCCTGTCTTTTGCGCGCATCAGTTCCCATCAAGACGAATCACCAACAAGCCCAAGTCGAAACCCTCCTGGTTGACTAAATTTAACAAATGGCCGCGTCTCCCTAGCGGCCAGCGGACTTGCAAGAGAGCACGAACACATTCTGCTTGCACGCGAAGCGGGGAAAAAAGAGCTTACGCGGCAACCTTCCTCTTCTCGGTTTCGCGCCCTTTGCCTCTATTTGCTGACCTCACCAGTGACGTCATGAAAGAAATGTTTTGTTTGTGAATTATTTCTAGTTGGATCACGCGTGTAGCCAGGATTTTTTTTCGAGGGGGGGCTGAAATTCAATACGCCTACCAGGTGGCTTTCAAGAACTATTCAGTTCTCTGTTTCGGCGTCTATTGTTATGGTTACATAGCTTCCGGCGTATAGTGTTTACCTAAACTAAAATTGCCATTCCGCATCGTGCAAATCCGTGCACGTGATGCGTGCACAGACACCTTGTTCAAGCAGTACGTTAGGCGACTACATTTCAGTGCAGTTGCTTGCTTCATGACAGCGTGTACATTAATATGAGGGTGTATGCTGCCAACGAGAAAATGACACACTGCAATAAAGATTTTCTGTTTCGTTGTTCTTATTTGAAACTCAATAAACAAAATATACATTTCATGCATGCGACTGTTCTGTAGGTCCGTACATGAGCATCGAACGTAAGGTGAATTGGGCTCATTGGGCACTGTGAGCATGAACCTGCAGGTACCTGATGAGTAGCACCGGTTTCACCTTTAAAAATACATACGAATGCATACGTACAAGCAATTCTATCATACAAACATTAATCTCGCGCGACTACCAACGTAAAACACTCTCACGAACATCATAATTATGCAAGAGAGGGGGTGAGAGCACGGTTATTTTCTGCATATTTTAAAGCAATAACTGAAACATTTTCTTTTTTTCTCACACCTTACATGAGATGTCAGTTAAGCAGTGCAATCAGAATTGCTTGATAAATCTAGACGTCGTAAAGGAGAAGATCTCGCTCATAAAATAAATGGAAAGTCATATTTCAAGCATTCACAACGTTCTTAAGGGCTTTGCAGCCAAGTTGGTGAGGGAAGGCGGTAATGATAACAAATCAGGCTTCGGAAAATGAATGAAAGCGGAAATACAACACAATATACAAAGCGGAAATACAAATAGTTATGTGTCACGAAATGATGCGATATACACGTACAGAAACTGGGTACTAAAACTGTCCATTAAACAGACAACTGAGAGAGAAAAAAAAACAACATAACACTTTACAATTCAAACTGCTAGTAAAGCATAAACTCGAAGAAAATCTATAATCTGGAATATATGTTACTAGTAAAGCATAAACTCGAAGAAAATCTATAATCTGGAATATATGTTACTCCTGAAGAAAAAATACAAAATATGTGTAGAATAAACTAATAGCAAAAGATGTTAGTGAAAGGTCTTGCGTTAGCGAATGCGATGGTTTTTCTTAGAGGGAATGACAATATTTGATAAACAGACACTTGTATAACAGTACATCCTCTAAAATAGCTCACAAAACATGGCAGCACAAAGATTTACAATCAGCACAACATATATCTGCACAAAGATCCTACATTTAAAAGTTGCAATAAGTCTGACAGTTCTTTTTATTAAAGTATTTGCAGAGTACGCGTGCTATCTCCAATGAGAACTTCAAGAACAAAGCCCAAACGACGGGGAGTCTTCGCGAAGCGATCGATAAGATCACTGTGCCTAATGTTTACATCCCTGTGAGAGTAGAGGAGCACTAGGCCGACCAGGCGCTCTTCGGACATTGTAGAGCGCAGATTGGTTTTTAGCCTCCTCAAACTGGAGAATGACCTTTCTGCTGTGGCGGTGGTTAGAGGGAGTGTTACCAGTACTTGCAGCAACTTATGAATGCTGGGATAAAAAGGTAATCAAGCCCGGTGCTAGGGCGTAGGCTTGGTGCTGTTGCCTCCCACTTCGTCCACGAGAGCTCAAATTGACCCAGAGATGAAATCTCATCCACATCCTCTGCAAACGCAAGCATCAGTTCATTTGCCTCCCTGAGGTGGAACTCATGTGATGGTGGAACTGTTGCAGGAATCAATACCCGAAAGCTTTCCATTAATGACCTGTGCTCCTCAAAACGCTGGTCTAACTTAGAAAATATAAAATCAATGAAAGGTATGTCGACGGATTTGCGGAAATATTCGTCTGCACTTTCTACGGGAGCATTTCCGCGATGTTGTTGTTTGCGGCTTGTTCGTGGCCTAGCTATTTCGACGTTGGGCTGGTCTGCACACTCTTGAGCCTTGGCGAATACATTCCCAAAGAACGCTTCGGAGTTTGTTCTATAATTATGAATTGTGCGTTGCACAACATCGATGTGCTCAATGGCCGAGCACATGTCTGCGTTCTTTGCCTGGAGTTTTCTCGATAAAGGCAAAGTCACTGCCAGCACATGCTCTGCGACACGGGAGGCCTACAATGAATAATGGTGACAGCAATACACACATCAGGTTGTTGGCCTGGGCTGCGTTCTCGGGGCTCCCAGTTGATTTAATTTCAGTAAGTGCTGCAATGACAGGGTCAAACAGGCAAACAGAAAAAAGAAGCGCGTCATGTTTCTCGGCCTAGCGGGTCTCGCACAAGCCAAGAAGCCGCTTGCGCCTAGACTCAGAACGCAATCTTTTCACGCAGAACGTTTGATCGGCTTGCGGACTTTCGGAAAAATTTCGCAGTCTCCTTTACTGTTCCGAAGCAATTTCTAATGTCCGCTACAGAACAGGCAGCGCAAAGCACTAGGTTTAAACTGTGGCTGTCACAGTGCGTGCACAGCGCATTCGGGTACTTCTTGTGAACTGCAGCTTGCACACCATTTGCTTTTCCAGCCATCGAACTGGCGCCATCGTAACCCTGCCCGCGAAGGTTGGTCATGTCAATCCCAATGCTTACTAAAAAATTTGATTTCCGCTGCAAGGTTGCGGCTGCTTTGGTCATGTACGGGAGCAAAACCCAAAAACACTTCCTCAATCTGGTTGCTTTCCTTGTCCAAGTAGCGGGCACATATTGTAAGCTGTTCAATACTAGCAACATCTGTTGTTTCATCCGCGAGTACAGAAGAGCAACCTGCATTGTTAATTTTTGCAACGACGTTCTCTCTTATGAGAGTTGCGCAGATTTCAATTATCTCATTCTGAACTGTCGGACTTAAATATGAGGCGTTGCCGGAGCAGTTCTCAATATGTTCCTTAAGGCTGCTGTCACCGCAACCACTCCGCAAACGTAGCAATGCTCTGAAGTTGCCTTCATTTTCTGATGGGACTGTGCTGAGATCTAATGGTCCGCTGTCATTGTGGCCACGAAGAGACAGGCCTTGTCTTCCACAAAAAAATATTCTGCCGACTATAGGGGCCATTCTCTTTCTGTTTTCATTTGTCTGCAACACTCTGCCGGTATCGATCTGGTCAACCACACTACGCGCACTGCCAGAGAATGCTTTTATAAAACAATCAGCTGCCAGTTGACTTTCCCGATGGTACCCCGTTTTCTGATGAGACTCAAATATTTCTAATGCGTGCTTCCAGTTTTGGCAAGGTCTGGACACGAGCGCACCAGCGGACGTGTGATGGCCTTTGCCAACTTGAGGGTGGCAACATACTACACAAACACGACAAAATGTACACTCACACACCGCGGAATAGCCGAGCCATGGGTATTTGTCGAGCCATGCCAGCTGAAACTTCCGCTTCTGTTTTGAGTCGTTGAAGCAGTACAACTTGGGGGTTCTATGGGGACGCCAGGGGGTTACGAGGAGCTGGTACTTGACAACATCGTCAATTTTGTTTGCACTTTGGCAAAGCCCAATGTCCAGATTACTGTACTGATTTCTTCCTTGTTCTGAAATAGTTTCAATATTCTCCGTTCAGTTTCACATGGCTGGTGCAGAATATAGTACAACTATACCTTGAGCAGGCCCTTGGTTTTCTTGAAGGCGTGTGCCGGCCTGTATCTGTGTGGGGCTGACATGCTGTTCAGTTCTAGGAGACGTCCCTGGATAAGGTAGATCAAGTCATTGCAATATTTACCGTTATATGTCATATTGAAATCCAAAATCATCAAAAAAATTAATACAAAGAGAGCGCGTTTTGAGCAGTGTCTAGCAAAGTCTCGATGAGTTTGGAATTAAGAAACACTGGCGCCCATCAGAGGGCGTGTCGTCTGTGGCGTATCGCCGACATTTATTCCTCAAGCCTGACTGAGCCTTGAAATAACGAAACTCTCGCACAGAAAAAACTTCCATGGATGGGAAATAAGAGTTGAAGAAAAAATCACGCCATCTCCCGCTAAAGGGGACCATGAGGCGATGCGAAGCAGTGTTTCGGTATGTGGAGCCCGCGTTTCAGAGGTGGAGTGGTGAGGGGGAAAGGGAGAGGGGGAGTGGAGAGGAGGAATGGAGAGGGGGAGGGGAAGGGGGAAGGGGGAAAGGGAAGAGGAGAGGTGATTGGAGAGGGGAAAAGGGGGAGGGGATGAGAGAGGGGAGGGGAGAGGGGAAGGAGAGGGGATGGGAAAGGGGGAAAGGAAGAAGGAAAGGGAAGGGGTGAGGTGATGTGGAGAGGGGGAGGGGGAAGTGGAGAAGGTTTGTGCATGCGCAGTAAGGGTGGTCACGCCGCACACCACCACCACCACCACCGGATTGAACTCCGCTATAAGATGCTTCACATCTAAAAATCTATTTCAAGAACACATTCGTTTCCTCGCAACCAGTGGAATCATCATTCACCTGCACACACTGCTCGCATGATGATGAGTTTAAAATAATGTGCAATGGTGTTCGCTCGTCGGCATGAAACTCGTTAAAGGGCCCCTCACCAGGTTTGACAATTTTGAGCTAACGAGCGCAATGCATACACTGGACGTTCACGATCACGTCTGCCAAAATTTGCAACGCTACGCGCCGCGGAAATGGGTCAAATTTCAAGGTGAACGCTGCTTGCCCTTCCTCTCGCGGGCGCGCGCTTTAGAGAATGAGGGGATGACGTACATGAGAAAATGCCCCTACGTAGATGGTAGTGCTGTGACGTCGCTCCTCTACGTAGACGACTGTGCTCTGACGTCGCCAACAGTAGCACGTGACACTGCGATAATTACTTGACACGACATGTGTAGTTTGTGTAATTTGTTGCTTGAATAGATTAATAAAACTTGAGTGAAATATTGAGACACACAAAGGGAATGTGGGCGTCTTTTTCATTTTTTTTTTTCTTGAATCGCAGCGAGATGCGGGGCTAATGTGCCTCCCTTTCCCGTGCGTTCGTGTCCCCGCGGTTAGCGCATCGAGCAGACGCCAGCCCTGGAAAGTAACGTTCTGGCGCGTTCGTGCACTCATTATGCTCATTTATTCTACCGCGTCCAAGTAAACGTTAACGCGGCACTGGCTCATGATACCGCCACTCTCGTGCCCGTACAAATGTCTCAACTTTCATGCCCGTCCCGCAGAAACAGGCAGTACACCACAGAGAACGCCGACAAAACGCCCACGGCCGCTACATAAAAAAGAAGAGGTAGCGGCCGTGCAACGCCACTCGCGTGCTCAGGCTGGCTAAGGGCACGTCATGCGCACGTGACCATGCATGCGCATGACGTGTTCATGCGTATGTGTCAAGTGAAGAGGGCAAGGAAAGGGATTTGGCTTGCTAAGGCTACACGGGGCGAGTGGCAAGGGTTTGAAACTCACCTCCTCGCATCATGGTTTCGCGCCGCTACAAATTATTGTTTTTCTCAGCTCGTAATGAACCGATTCAAAAAATTCTTGCGGCATACTGCTCTTCATTCGGCACACAACAACTTCCAGCGTCTAACGAAAATTTGCTATGTGGCCTGGTGAGGGGCCCTTTAAGAATATTTGCGACATGAAAAGTCGCACGCTCTCTCACAGCGGACAGCTACTTCTTGGTGTACATACAGGCCTTGTAAAGGCATAAACTAAAAATGCCGCGATGGTAAATACATTTTTTTGTGAAACTTTTTATGTGTGCTGCGGCTTACTGATAAACACTCAAAGACCCTTCCCAGCTTTGTGCACCGGTAAGCATAAAGACGTTTCATATACTTTGTAGCGATGGTCTCCTTACCCAGGGCTCCCTATTCGCTACATTATTGGCGCTTCTTTCAACTATTGCCCCCAATAGATTTCCAGGATGAGCGTAGACTCGTCTGTGACTGTGATTCTAAGCAGTTGCAGATATATACCAGTTCTGAGTATTATTAATCACCGTTTTTGACCAACGTCTTGCATTATAATAAAATATATTCCTCTTGAATGTTATATTGAAGACGTGGCATAAATTATAAATTTCCTGACTAGGAGATCGACACTTGACTTATATACAATGACTTCTTGTAAACAACATGAAGGGTTCACTTAAATATGAAAAAAAATCACATGATACACATAGTTCAGCTCAGGCGCATTGTAACCTGACTCCGTCGTCGCAAGACATGAGTTAGGTAACATAAAATCATAAAATGAAGAAAACTACTTACCATTCAAGTCCTCGCTTGTGTGTTCGCGCTTCGAGGAAGAACTCCCCCAAAAGTCGGAGAGTTGCTTCTGCCCTTGGGGCATGTGGCCGTTATTGCCGTTATGGTCAAAGTAAAGTTTTCGATGGTTCTTCGTCGTTGATCACGGAGATCTTGGACGGTGATCAGCAGCGATGATGTACTCACACGCAGGCAGCAGCGGAAGTCAGATGGATGAAATCGTTTATGATAACGTGAAATGATAAATACAACTGAACCTATAAAAATACAAAGATTAAAACAGGACAAATATACAGTCCCACTCTTCTACTTGTTAACAAAGTTAGAGCCCAGACTGTCGTAACTTGCGATTGCCACTAGCCTCACTGATCTATCAGCGCTCTGATTAGAGCCCAGGCTAGCTTTACGTACAATGTACAGAGCCTCACCGACCTATCAGCAACGCTGATTACAGCCCAGACTGACGTGCCGCTCACGTGCAGGTCAATATCTACTGCCACAAAACAAAGGAAAAGGGCGGTGACATCCCTTGATCCCTCCCTTGACCACGGCGGCCAACCAGAGCGTTCTTTCTTCCTTCTTTCTCGTCGACACGCGGCCACGCCCAGTGTCAGGAGCCGACGCCACGTGCGGAATTTATTTCTCACACATTCCGCTTCAGCGGCATCGTCGGCCAGTAAAAGCGCCGTCGCCTCCACCTTGGCGCGAACCAGGCTACTGGGGTTTCGCCTTTGCAGCGTGTTCCCGTCGCTGGCCGGTGTCATCAAACAGCGCCGCCTGCGCTTCAGACCCCCGCAGTAGGGACCGTACCCGCAGTGTGGTCTGTCTCCTGGTCGGAAGCGACGTCTTCCCGGAGTTCAAAAACAAGACCGCGGAGGCCGTGGCCCACCAGAGGGGAGGCGGCGCGCAACTGCTCGCGTGGCGCCATCGCAGCCGACACAACTGCCCGCATTGCACTCCAAACACAGCGGCAGATGTACGGCACCGGTCGCCGCTCCGAAATCCGACACCTCTCGGCATTCTGTGATCTCGCGGTTCGCCCCTTGGTGCGAAACCGCTCTCACCCTGAGCACTCAACACAAAAAGAAAAGCTCAGCGGCCGCCGTCCGCGAGCGAAAGACACTGCCCTCTCTTAAGGCGCACAGCCATATGCGGCCTTACAGTAAAGTCGAGAAAACGCTTGTTAAGCCACAGCACGGCCTTTTTATTGACATGCTGTTCCCTAGATTCCTCGGCTGGGGCCAACATTGGTTAGGAACAACACCGCATAACAATGCTGTCGAATCGCAAGGGGGCAGTTCCTCTCTCTGCTTTCAGAAGGGGGAGAGGGTCTTTTAAGATCATAAGTGTTTGCACCGCGCTTTATTTTCAGGCAGGTGGAGAAGGTCATTCCTGTGTTGCTGCATTCTTTCGCAAAAGTTGTTTGGCTCTCCAACATATGAGCCTCCGATTAACAAACAATGAATAAACAAAGAATTTAACACAGGCAGTAGTAAATCTAGGTTAATAGCGGACATAAATGGAGTAAACAGTAGCAAAAGATGTGAAAGTTCGAAAGTATAAACAGATAAAGGCTTACGTGAGATGACGGGAAGCGTTGAGTCCCCGATGATCGGATGCGAGAAGTCACAAGTTCAGGCACGACTGTGACGTCGGCGGAGTAGCAACGCCGATGCTTATGGAAGCTAGTGCTTGAAGGCGATCTCAGGCAGGTTGAGCTAAGTTAAGATCGAAGTTCCGATGCCTACGTTGTAGACATTAATTACGCGTCTCAACAAGACGAACGGCTAAGTTTAGGTGGCCAGCCGATACAGAATCACGCTAAAAACTTCTAGAAGGCATACCTGTTGATCTGCAGTCTACACCATCAAGGAATCATACCAGCCGAAAACAGACGAACACAGGAAACGGTGAAGGCAGGGGCGGATTATCCAGGGTTCAAAGGGTTCAAATGAACCGGGCCCTCCGGTTTTAGGGCGCCCCCCAAGGGCCAGAAAAAATGGCCGACTTCGTTGTTTTGTTCGAAAAAGTTTAACCCTCCTGCTGGATTCCCCTGATAGAAACAGATTGTCTATTTCAATAATCAATATACATGCTTCTAAGAGGTTGTTCGTTGCATAACGTGCATAATCTTGAAGTCAGCTCACAGTTCTGCAGTCTGTGGTAAAAACCTTTTACTCGCCCAAGACCATGCATCGTGTAGAGGGAAGGAGCTGATCCAGCGGATGGACACATAGAGCAGCCTGACGAGGATTTTAGCAGCTACGGTCCAACACGCAATGCGAAGGCGCATAGAGAGTGGTTCCTGTTTGAAATATCGCTTAATGCGCTGAATGAAAATAACCGGTATGAAGCTGACGCATAGGTATGCTATAGTATGCGTTCATTATAGTGTAAACAACGTACCATGAAATATTTGTATGGTACGGAACTTCCTGATTATGCCAGGACTCCGAAGGAGTAATGGTTCGATTCTTCGCTTCTGGCATTGCCGTTCTGTCTTAATTCCTGCTTGGTGGTTATATAGGGAAACTTAAGAGACCATCACTTGGTAGAGGTTGTGCGCAGGAAATATCTACAACATATATCCACTAACTGGCCGCCAGCAGACCCTCACCGCGATTGCTTGAGCGTTGTGGTGGGGGTCTTCAACTGACCATCACTTTTGAACTTCTTTTAACACTTTTGAACTTCTAATTCGTGAAAAGCTTGAAGGTTCTTGCCCTGATGTCCATGTGGCTCTTAGAATTTTTTTTTGCTTAATGGTCACAAATTGCACTGGTGAACGATCATTCAGCAAACTGAAATTGATCAAAAACAGGCTTCGATCAACGATGACCGACAGCCGCCTCAGTGATTTGTCACTGCTGAGCGTAGAGACGGAGGTTCTTAGGAGGGTAAATGTTGAAGAGCTGATCAACAAACTGTCTCAGCAAAAGACACGAAAACGCTTGTAGAAACGTACATACCTTCTTTCTCTACTTAAAAGAATAATGAAAACAGAGAACATGTTAATACGTATACACGCCCCATTTCAAGGTTGCATTTCTGCGAAAGAGTTCACCAATTTTTACACTGTGTTTAAGAAGAAATATTTCGTAAAAATATCAAGATATTCCGCATTTAAACGCAGAAAAGATGTGTGCAATGAATGTGTTTCCTTCTCCTATAGCCCTATGAAAGTGAATATTGCCGGCAAAAATGTAACCCTATTACATGTTTAAAAGCGACCGATTTGTGCATAAATGAAAATATGTGTGGTCGTTTTTCGAGTCTTATTAAAAACGTTTTTGTGAAAGTTCTACACGGATCTCATTTTTTATAGGCGCCACCTTTTCCGAAAGATTTGGCCCACCCCTTCCCATATTGAAGATATTTTAATTTTAAACCATCTGTATTACTTGTTGTGATCAGTAGGCATATACAATATGCATAATAGCACTATATCGATATGCTGCCTTAGAAGAGCTTAAATGTGTGTTGTTGTATGAAATCAAAAGTAGCTAGACGATTGGTAGCGTATTTACTGTAAGTACGTGCGAACAGTTTCTGAAAAAGGCCCACCTGTCAACTTCGGCAGTGCTCGCACGCAGGAAACCAAAGCGTGCGCTACCGAATCAGTGAAGCTGAAGCAGATAGAGGAAGCTATTTTTCACAAAGGCGCTCCCTGATTTTCGAGGGAAGATGTCCTCTCTTCAAATAAGGGTAAACAACGCTATAGGTTAAAACGAATGGAAGAAACACACACGGCGCTTGGACTGCACTTCAAAGTGTCGTATGCATTCCTTCTTTTCGTCTTAACTTCTCGCAGAGTTTAGTCTTCTTTCAGTATGATCCAAGGAACCAGACAAATCTTAATGCTGTCCATGTGTCTTCGTCTCCTGATATAGTTAATTATTACGATGACAATCTCTCCACGTGCTCCGCAAGAAAGAAAACGCCCAGGTGATATTACACACTCCGGAGAGGCTTAGAATAAATATGGCTTGTGTTCTTTGCAGCTAAATCTAAAAAGCGTCAAGTCTCAAGCATGACCAGATGACAAAGTGGGAAAGAAAGGGGGCGGGGCGAGGGGGGAGGGGCCCCCCTTCTTTTTTTGAACCGGGCCCTCCGCACATTTAATCCGGCCCTGGGTGAAGGAGACAGGAAACGGTTAGTTCTGTCTCTTTCACCGTTTCCTGTGTTCGTCTGTTTTCCGCTGGTATAATTCCTTGATGCAATGCACCAACTAGCCGAACAATGAGTTCTACTAGTCTAGACCATGTTGGACACGCCACTGCGCTTAAATCACCCTTCATTATAGATTCTGTTCCTTAAAAATAGGCACCTCGACATGTGTCCAATCATGCGCGTTTTATTGTTACCAACTGCGCCCTAAGTATACATTGACCACGCACCTTTTTAATCAGAGGAGGGTTCTCAGCTGAGCGAGAGTGACAGCCTGTCCCGGCAATCACATACGTCTTGTCCACCCGTGGCTTATCCGTGGGAATGGTCCGTTTCCTTGGCTCTCAGGAGGTGTGCCTTGCTGTCTACACCTAGTTCAAGGGACATCGCGGCCCCCGACGACCCTGCTGTCGCCACCGGTGCAGGTGCGAAGGATAAAACGGCGGCGACGAACGTTCGAAGAAGAACACTCCCTTCAGCACTTCCCGGCTCTAAAGACAGCCCTTTCATGGTCAATCGATCCCGCCGGTCAGCGGGGGAGCGCGGCTTCCGTTAACCCCAACACTGATTGTTGGCGGGCCAGTCTCGGCGAGCTGTTTCACGCTCAGTCCGTTAATCGGTGTGACGCCGGGTCGCCAAAAAAATGGCAATCCGTGACAATTGTTCTGGGGATGTTCGATCTTGAGGTCAGGCTAGGGAGCTGCGGATGATGGATGCTGGTTGTGTGAAACAAGAAGCTCTGCTCTTCTGAAGAACCGGGCTCCTGCCCCGCTGGCGGCGGAGACATTGTACCGATCTGGGTCCGTTGTCTTGTTTACGTTTGCTTTGACTGTGGAGGGCGGTGGACAAACGCCTGTTTCTTTTCATCTTGTAGGAGGCGCGGGGAAGAGCAATTAACTTCCCCTCTTCTCAAGAAACTTAGGACAACGGACAGCTTATGGAAGGTCGAAAGCCTGTAGTCAAAGTGGAGGCAACATTTTGTGCGTGTTTTCTGAAGACAGTAAAATAGAAGATCCGCGCCCTGAAGTTCGCTCATCCCTGGAACAATCCCAAGGCGTCTATATACAAATACATGCACGAAATTCCCCATCTCATATATGTGAGAGATTAAAAAATTTCGCGAAAGAATGCAGCAATACAGAAAGACCTTCGCCATCTAAACAGAGAGCGCAGCGCGGTGGCGGACAGTGTCAACTCTTCGACCACCTAATTATCCCCGACAAGAAAAGTGGTTATCCTGGAAAAAGGAAGCAACCACCGGCAACACCTGTTTCAGGAATCCTGGCATATTCAGCAGACGCCCAAAATTGTTCGAGTGTACTGAATGCGAATGACAGACGCTCCGCTGTTATGAAAGAGGAAGGCGACAATTGGTGGCTGTGGTTGTCGCTCGCCCTCGCTATTAGCCTGACAAGAAGCCTTCCGCGACGCAACGTGTAAACCTGCTCGAAGCACAACACCCCCATTAGAAGTGGTGGAGGTGCTGAGTATCGATCCCAGTACCTATCGCTATACCTTTAGTTCTCGCAGTACCTTTAGTTCCGGGGCTCGAAAGCGGCTTACGTACGTAAGCCAACTAGGCGTTCTTTTCCATTCTCCTCGGGTACGGCAGGAAGTGCAAAGTATCACGACAGTGTGCATACGCGAGCGGGTCCGCTACTCAGACTGTCTATTAAGTGTATACTACTAGGACACTGCCCTTCGTCTATTGTCATGTGACCGTGAATGTTGCCACGCATACCAACGCACAAAAGCGCTGCTCATCACCGGCTATCTCATCCCTGAAGAAAAGGCCGAACAGAAATTGAAACGTATGGAATTAACGATATTTTTTGTTGGAATTTCCACCTTTTACCTCTATTTATGCAGCCCATTAGAGAGCATGCTGCAGTGTTTGCCGCTTCTTAGGCCAGCTGTCGTTCCCTCTTTCAGGCTTTTATCCTAGCACTGTTCAGTGATCAGTGGCAGGCGCGACGGTGCTCTTCATTGCCTTCAGCATGGCTGGCATTGGCCGCCAGTGATACCAAGCAAATGAGACGTTCTCAGAACACATCGACGCGCTCGAATGTCTCGCTATTGTGGAACTTTTCAACGAAGGCTCCCTGGGTGCAGCCCATATGTTCTGTGGGTTGCAGTACTAAGTACGTATGACCCCCCAAAAATGCGCTGCCGAGTTTGATTTTGCTGCTTCTGCTCGCTAAGCTTTCTCTTGTGCTGCTACTGTAGAGTTTTAGTTCCGGGGACCCCAGGCCACTAGCGTGCGCACGCTCTCTCGTTCATTTGCACTTCTTTTGAACGTTCATTTGTACATTGGAAGGATACGCGCCTTCGTTCGTAGGCGACGTGTGTCAGCATAAACACAGCCAGCAGGCCGCCGACCAGAAAAATTTCGGGGAGGAAGGGGGGGGGGCTGTAGCCAGGTCAGCCTCCCCGTGCCCACGCCACTGCGTTGAATACCCGGGAGACGCCAGTGGTGGAAGCGACGCTGCCGCAGCGTATCAGCATGCGAGAGCGCGTCCCATGGGAGGTATAGGAACCCAAGCTCAAGTTTGCGGCGCGACGACAGCGCCGCGCCAGCCGCGTCGCGGCTCTGTCGGAAAGCTCTGGAGCTTGGCACGCGTTCTTGCACGCGTTCTTTTGTCGGTGCGGATAACTGGGGGGCCGTCAGCTCGGCACGTTGAACCGAGATGCTAGCTGTGCGAAGCTGCGCATTTCCGCGATGGCAGCAACGATCCCACGGAAGTGGACGCGAGGTCGAAGTATTATTCCGTCGTGCGCTGCCACAACAGTGCAGGCACCAAGGCACGCGATTCACGTGCGAAACTGTATCGATTCCCGGGCGTGTCGCGCGTGAAATAAAGGCGGCAAGCGTGGATAGCTGACAGCGCTGTCCCGCCTTCTATTTTGGCTGTCTGAGTTCATCGCTTTCGTTCGTTCCGACTACCAGAATCGGTAAGTAACGCGGCGCATGCACGCAGCGACTACAGCAATGATTACTCGCCGTCTTCTCGCATTGTGAAAGTTCAGTTGCGGTTGTAGGTGAAACCACTTTGTGTTTTGATTCACCGTGTTCGTGAGACCTACCCGTCGTTGTTGAACGTTCACACTCACATTATACCGTTAGCGTTGCGCGGTTGGTTGAATTCAACTGAACTCGGCACATTGTCAGAAGTTCGGCGCCTGCAATTCACGCGTAGAGAAGGCTGCTTTATCACGCCGGAACGGACGTCTGTGCATTTTCAGCAAGCTTTGACATCGTTCTGCGGGTTTGTTTTCTTTTTGTCACTTTATCGGGGTGATATATATTTAAGCCGCTAAATATAACTGGCACTTAATACATGCTTTGCAATTGCAACCTTGAAGTAACCACCTTCTGACTTTGTGCGATTTTCTAGCCGCGTTCGCGCAGCAGGTTTTACACGCCTGTCAAGTCGATATCCTCATAAAAAGAGACTGCAAGCATGACGCGAGAGCCGAAAAAACGAGGCGAGCAGTTCATCTTGCTTCACAGTGGTTAAAGCTCAGCTAGCTGCCTCGCGTCTTAATCGGCGGGTGATTCTCCAGCGGCACTGAGGACTTGACTCTAACCTTCTCAGGAAAGAGTGCCATGGCCGTATAATTTCTGTTTTTCGCACGCCGCAAACGTTTGTTCACGAAAGTACACGGCTGCTACTGTAAGCATGCCATATCAAAACAACACTCATATGATTTGTAGTCCACAACGCCGAGTATCGATAGCGTGTACGGCTTCATTTCGGAGTGCATGTGGACCATTATTCATCTTTAACATGACAGAATGAGACTTACCTGGAGGTATAGTCCTACACGGTGTAATCGCGACTTGGGAAATGCATTTTGCTTTGAGTCAGGCGTCGTTGTCGTCGATCGACTGCTCTTCACCGTTAACGTGATTGACCAGCCTTTCTCCTTTTATCAAGTAAGCTTTTCGGAAGTGCTTGTCCAGCTGTGAGATCTTTTTGAACCCGCGCTGCAGGCGATACATTTTCAGGCGCCGCGAGAGCTCTGCACGTGCACAGAAGCGAGCGGCAACGCGGTGGCGAGAAGGGAAAACGCGCGCTGCTGACCACGGCCACCTGGATCGGGGCGCGCAACACCGCCGCGCGCCCCGATCCAGGTGGCCGTGTGCTGACACCCCAGTTTCTATCTTTCTGCCAGAGATGGCGCTGCCTGTCAAGAGCAGCAGCGCCGCTTAGCGTTGCTTGGGAAGCCTATAGGGAGTTTCCGCCCCCTGGTACAGGCACCTCCTCTCCCGTGCGCTTTGTAGATTGCATATAAAGTTAGCTGAGCTGCGAAGCTCGCGAAGCATGGCTAATTGCCGGATTGCTTGTGAAATCCTTCTGTTATAGCGCCCGTGGGCGCTGCGGTTCTAAGTGATGCAGTGGGAAAAGTCTAATAAACAGCATGAAAAATAGCAATAAATACGACAATGTAATGTATATAGAAGCAAGTGGCGTATTTTCATGGTGTCCGAAAGTATAAAAATGTATGCTACATAATCTGTTAGTTCACGAAAGTGCTCGCTCCTGATAGCAGCGCCACTTCAAACTCGGCCGCGCTAAGAAATCGCTAATTTTAAGAGTGGCGCACTAGCTTTTTAGAAGATCATGTGAGCGCCATCTTGTTCGTCCACGTCTGGGTTGTTTACTTGATCGGTGCACGGTGCGTGGGCGACCGCGCTTGAGTCTGTTGGTACGGTGGTTCTGGATGCTTCGGTATGCCGACCCGCTGTGCCAAAGACACCACACAGCGCTATGGCCGTCGTGCTGCATAAAACTGCCGCCGATTCCCCTTTGCTTTTACCAAATAATCCAAATAAACACGATTCGGTCTCTCCCAGTATTTCAGCCTTTGTAACACAACTCGGCCACACCACTCTGCAGCACCTCTCTCTAACAACCACTCAGCTAAAAGAAAAGCTTTCGTGTTCTCATCTCATAAGAATATGCTTCGGGATCCTCTGCAAGTTTTGTACTACTGGACGTCAATGCGAGCGCAGGAAATGCAAACGTGTGATACTAGACTTTTTCGGAACAAATAGCGCACTGCTCAGCTCTATACAGCGGCATGTGACGTGGAAAGAGCATGTGATCAGTAACAAACGCTTACACATCACTTAGACAAGTCCAAGAGAAACTTCTTCATCGATCTGATCTTGTTCTTAAGTGAGCACAATATTCTCCGTCTTGATATTGAAGTCGTTTCCTTGCGCATCTGTTTCTCGGCGAAAACTTTAAGCGTTCGCTGAACTTTGCCTTCACTGAACCATGCGAACGTGAATGTCAAGCGAAGCTGTATCAAACACCACACATGCTGATTGGGGGGGGGGGGGGGGGGGCATTGTATTCACGCTGTTCTTCTGGCGTCTTTCATTTCCGTGGTCTACCCATGGCAGTCTTAGAATGATTTGAATGAGTTGCTAGACGGGTCTCCCTTTTATATATGAAAGCTGGAAACACACGCGGGGAGTAGGAAGGGCCGTTTAACGTCGTTCAAAGGCCTCGTGTGAAGTGCAAAGCAGCTGCAACCTAATCTTTACCGGGAATGCGTGGAAGGGTGTTTCCATTGTTCACAGGCGCCTTATCATCCAGCATGCGGTTTTAACGCAATAGCGTTAGAGAGCTCGTTTCGCAGAAATGCCGCCGTCGGTGCGTCGCTACGTCGCTTGTGAGCGAAAAATCGTCCGTGACCGAAAAATCGACAAAGATGCAAATAAAATAAACAAGAAAAATCTGTGGTCCCATTGAGGATCGAACCCGGGCCGTTTATGTGGCAAGCAGGTGCCCTACCACAAGGCCATTATGTTACTTGCAACTGCTTCGGGAAAAAACAGTACATAAATGCCATGTAGTGGAAGGAGTCTCCTTAACGCATTTTGTTCGACAGGTGTCACGACGAAAATGAGCCCATTCGGCGATTTGTAGGCGCATTGGCGGGGCCATCAAACTACGTTTTTTGCACGAAGCTGTGCTTCGAAAAAAGCAGGGATAGTGCAGCCATCGCCGCTAAAAACACACACGAACTTTCAAAGAGCTCCAAAAATGGACAACTATGTCCTAGCGGAAAAAGATATCAAGCCAACGTCTCCTTTTATGGCCTCCGAGATGGCGGGCGCGCGGCGTCTCTGCCATCTCAGAGGCCATGCTCCTTTCTAGAAAAGGCGTTGATCAAGCAAACAGCAAACATTAGATATGTGCTGCCATCTGTGAGGCATTGTGAGAAATATGTCTCGACTCTAGCACAGGGAAGTGCTTTCGATCGAAAAACCTGTACCAGTGGCTGTACCATTACTATTCGCAATGCCCATGAACTATAGGTGGCGCGCCGTTCGATTCAAGATGGCGCCCGGAGGAGGTTCAACTCGTTTCTTAGCATGGGAACAGAGAGGACGTGCTGACGTACGGCCCGTGCCACTTTCACCGGATGTAGCCATGAGCTGCACTGAAATGGATATGAGACCAAAATACTTTCCCAAACAATGGAAAGTGCTAAGTGCTCGCCACCTAATTGTTTGCTGCGGTGTGAAAGGTTATATTTCAGCTCCGTTACCGTGCATCAACGATCCTTTGCGAAACCCTGGGCGTGCTACAGAAGATTGTATGAACTAGAATTGACGTATGAGCTGAAGGGCACTTCGAGGTAGTACGTACCGAGCCTGCCTGACGGGTTTGCCGCAGAAGTAGGCCGCTAGCGACTAGCACCATCGCTGCTGCACAGGACCACATGTTTAACGTGTTGATGGTTTGCAAACATGTATTACGCCGTCATCGTTACTAGTGCAGTCAGGATCGCGGAGTTACTTCTTCAACGGAACACAGCATCTAATTCAGTAGCGCTAGTGTCACAGTCACGCTCAGACTCTAGCCGTGTGCAATTCACTTCACTAGGATGTTGCAGGTTCGATCAGCAAAATCCAAGAACTAATATCGAAAAGAATGCACACGTATGCTTTTCGCAACACCGAAGAATTCGACGTTGCAAAATTCGTCGAACAATACTGCCGTTCGTAAGTTACCGGTCAAATACAGGAGAAGTTAGGCGAGAGGCGTGGATTGTGGCGATGACTGCGCGCTTCATCGCTCTAACCATTTTGCTTCTCTGATCGAGCTCGCGCAAACGCGTGAGGGGGAGACAGAAAATTAGGTGGATAGATGAGATTAAGAAGTTTGCAGGTATAACGTGGCAGCAGAAAGCAGAGGACCGGGTTGATTGGCGGAACATGGGAGAGGCCTTTGCCCTGCAGTGGGCGTAGGCAGGCTGATGATGATGATGATCGAGCTCGAGCACGCTGGCGGCATGCGACGCAACATAATATCGACAATATTTGCGCTACGTGCACTGCACAAGAAAAACTATGCTTTTATTTTGATCTTCCTCAAGGATATTACACATTAAATACAATCAAAGTGACTTACGAGCGTGAAAAACATTAACGCACGTGATGTGCAACTCGTGTTCATTCAGAAGCCACGGTTGTGGCTATTTCGAGCAAAGAAACAACAAGGGAAGGCTTAAGGGGAGCGCAAACGATGCTTTGCGCTCCCCTTAACCCTTCCCTTGTTGTTTCTTTGCGCGAAATAGCCACAACCGTGGCTTCTGAATGAACATGAACCGACCAGCCCAACAACGTGTGCTTCTGCATTACATCGCTTCTCGTGAGTTAGCAGCTGATCGTTCATTGTCGCTGTCGCTCTCAGTGCTTTCACAGCCCTCTATATCCAGTGAAAAATCCTTGTAGTCAAGATGGTTTCTTTGAACATCACTGCTGAAAGCAATCTGAAGAATTTCCACCGCCGAACAACTTCGACCACTCCGCGTCACCATGTTTACAATTAGAGAGACGCCTGGGCGCGGAGAACATTTTGCTCTCAAACCGGTCAACAAGCAACTCGCTTGCAGTGTGCTGCCACCTATCAACAAACGTACAAATACGAGCAGCGCAGCGCTGGCTATGAAACCAACACACTCTTGACGGACGGCGTTGAGAGCGTCCGTTCCACGAAAGGCGTGGAATGAGCGTCCTCGAATGACTGAAACGTCGCTCGACGATGGACCGACGGGTGCTCGGCGTTGTTGCTTTATCTGGTCGATCGCGTCTCGCGAGCGTGCTCACCTAAAGAGTATATCTTGCATCATCCGCTAAACCACCCAGAGGTCGAAATTTAGTTGTGGCGTTGCAGTTGTTCAACAGCGAACGCGTTCGTTGGCTCCTCTGTCCAACGAGTTCCCTGTAGATACACTAGAGGGAACTCTGGCGCTAGTGTCTATGCGAGCTGCAACGCATGGAGCTTCAGCCAGCATGGGAATGATGGACAGTACACGCATTTCTCTAAACTTGGTTCTTTCGGCTCCGTTTGGCTCCGTGTCGCCTGCACTTGCTCTCTCGCAAGGCGAAGTTCAGCAAAAGTCAGCAGTTCCACTTCACCATATTAAACTTTTTAGGCTCACCAATTTAAATCTGGTCACGAAGTTCACAAAGATCCATTCTTCTACACGAAACACAAGCAAAACACAGCAATAAACAAAGCCACAAGTGCGTTTGAAGCCGCAAGCACAAAGATTAGGCAAAGCCGTGTACTACCCATCATTCCCATGGTGGCTGAACGATCGCAGCGCCAGAGTTCCCTCTAGGTAGCAGACTCTATGCGTCTGTCCACTTTCCTATCCCACACCTAACCGATCGCCCTTCCTCAGCGTCCGAGGTGAAAACGCAAAGAACGTGCGCATCTGCTAGCAGAGGAGCGCGCGAGCGTCTGTTGGTTGTTTAGGCGCCTCGCGTTTCATTTTTAGCCCACGGAGAAGAAAGCGTTTCGGGGTAGAGGTACACAGCTTCGCTGCAAACATTTTGCTTTTCTTTTTCTCCGTGGATATTGCTTATTTATTACTTACCATTTATCTTCATATTTGGTCAATGCCACGGAGCAAGAAACATTTAGGAGGTGCAATTCGGCTACTTGAGGCGACCATATAACGTCACGTTGCCGGAGAGCCATTTCATGCTGGTGGCGTCTGGCAGCAGGCAAGGGAATTGCCGCCGTTTCGGTTTCCGAGGGAACCGGTCACGCGCGTTGCTCCCGCTCCGCCGCAGTCACGGAGCGTGGACGTGGATCGCGTTCGGCCGCGTTCGCATCTTGCTCCACCTTTTCCACGCGAGTCTTCCACCCGCTTTTGCAGGTTTCAACAAAACACCTGCGTCCCATCTTAGGCTAGCAAATGCCGAAGAAGAGCATACTGTGCGCAGCAGCGTTATTATAGCCCTCTAGCAGACGCTGACCTGACGTGCCGTTACTGAGAAGGCAATCCACAACAAATTTAACATGCCCGCTGGCGCAAACGCTGCTGTCGTCTGCTGCTCATAATGGTTACTAAAGAGTAACAGAGAGCTGAGCTAGTTGGTAGGTATTCATTCTAAAAAGATAGGGCGTGCAAACACGGACGCAAGAAAGAAGTCAGGACACCACAAGCGCATTTGTGGTGTCCTGACTTCTCTCTTATGTCAGTGTTTGCACGCCCAGTCTTTTTAGAATGGTTACTAAAGAGAACGTGCGCAGGCCGGTAGCGCACTCTTTCTTTCCTTTTTTTTTTCCGGTTGCGTCTTCGTGCCGCAAGGCGCCGCCGATTGAAGTGCCTACGTCGGTGCATGTTATTTTTTGCATTTTTGTGACGTTATCTGGACGCCCGCCGATACCCTTTCTAACGGGAGTTTCTCCTCCTAAATATTTATTCCTCCGCGGTCAAAGTGCACCATCATGAAAGCCATGTACTGCTCATGCACGCTTGCATAAAGGAAGAACTTCCATGACACCACTGAATATACTTACGTCTTCTTCCAGTTCGTGGACTTTCGTGTTGCAGTCAGATCTTGAACCTGTAATGAAAAAGAAATCTTGGTTGAAGGTCTACTGAAATTTGTGATCATCATCATCATCCTAAAAAGATTCTCACTGCTGCCTCAGTACCCGAACGGAAGACGGAGAAAAGATTAAGGGTGTTGCATCAAACGTGCGCGCGTGAAATACTGCGCCGTGATTGTGGTTGGTGGCCTTGAGTATTTGTTCTGTGCAAGTCTCCGGTTGGATATATGTACCCACGGATAAGATGGATGAGGGTTTTTTCACGAAAATGTCTCATGCTGGGGTCCACCACGGCTTCGCTGACGTCATTTCCATCGCGGAAGTGATGTCGGTAAAATGCACACAAAGAGATGACAAGGGAAAAAATCACGCCGTATCCACGAAGTGAATGACGATTGAGGAGCTGGCTCGGAGCTATTCGGGTTTTGCCTGCCTTGATATCATCATCAAGGCGCTCGAAGAACAAGAGGAAGAATTCTTACCTGGCGAGCCAGCGCCCAAAACTAAAGGAAAGAGCTTCGCTGATTAGGACGACCGAGAAGCCGACCCTCCGACATCTTGGTCTGTGACTACGCGTGCCGGGTGCTATACCCACTGCACTACCGTCGCACATGCGCGAGGCCTCATAAGCGCGTGTTATGTCTCTAACACCTTCTCGCAGTGATCTTGGTCGCCGAGGGCTGTGTCGCCGTCCGGGAGCGGTGAAGTGCTGCATGGTGACACTAACCAGCTCTTACAGGAAGCGCTACGGAAGTTTCAGCGCGACGGAGGCTTTCGGTGCATTACTGCAAGAAACTGTGGCTGGCACAATGAGCCGTTGTGATTCGGCTCAGTCAAGACGCAGTACGTCCTTCGCCTTTCGCGTCGTGTAGCATGTCACGTCTAGTCGGCCGAATAGCGCGGCTTCCACATGCACCAACGGTGCTTCTACGCCGCCTACGTTTCGAGTGCGATAGCATCGACTAATAATGCTGCAATAAACGGCAGAGTCGACAAATGATGTCGACGCGTGAATGTCGCGCTGTGAGTGCTTTGCTTCAGCCACAGGCAAGTCAGCAGGAAGCGGAACGCCTCCCCACATTCCCGGCTCAAGCTACGAACTCTGCCTCTCGCATTCCTGAAGTGTTGTGCGGTATATGCACAAGCCTTATTACTGGAGAGCGCACACCTTAGCGTTTCTCTCGACAAGTTATGATGCTGCGAATGAGTGATTTGAGTGCCAGTGTTCATTATGTGCTTTGTGCAGGTTGATGCAATCTTTGCGTGGAATCGCCGTATGCTGCGTCTCGGTGTATGTCAAATGCTTCAACTACCACAAGGATTAAATCATGATTATGGACCTTAGTCGTCGGGGTGGAGATGTTCGACTGGGAATCAACGTGGGTGTATCTACGTGAAACGGTGTTATAACTGCTGTATCTGTCAAACAACAATAGACATTGTGCAAGCTCTCATATATTTTCACACAATAAACAATCAACCACGCTTCACATTTGTGTTAATTCAGATTCCTATGATGGAGGGATCAACTATGTTTACTTGCTTTGTGTGGGGCGTGTTAGCATACAGAGTCCATGGAATAAACGCGTTTCGCAAGTACGTCTCCATCTTCAGTTACAATAACCTGGCGATGAGGATGGCATACGGCAAGACGGACAAGATGGCTACGTAATGCTGTACACTTGGCAAGCTGCCGGAGCTCGACACGGGCACCGGGGACTGCGAGGTCTACCTCGAGTAGCTCAAGTGCTTCATCACCGCAACGGCATTGCAAGAGGGAAAAAATTCGGCAGATCCCACGCACTGTGGGAATCGATGTAATGCGAAGCAGCCAGCAAAGAGCTGCATACATAGCCTTGTTTGTCTTTGAGCCAAATGAAATCATTCATGCCATGCCATCTAGTCCACCATATATCGCATGTTTGCCATGCACGCATGCATGCAGAATCTAGTGTACACCATGCCAATGAAACGCATATTCTGGTATATAAATGCATGACCTGTCGTTTATGTTCATCACGCACTCGTGTCATGCCATACCAACTTTGGTATATATCACGTTAACAAAACGGCCGGAAGCGCACCATGACAGTGGCATGTAAATCATACCGTATATGACATGCATAACATGATTGGCATGTTAAGACCTCTCATTTATATTCGTCATACAGTCACATCGCGCAATACCAATTTTGGTGTATATCAAAGGAGCGAAATGGCCGCGAGTGCACCATGAGTGGAGCATGTAAATCATGTCATACATGACATGAATATTAGGGTTTTTCATGTCACCACCTGTCACTAATGTTCATCATACAGTCACATCGCGCAATACCAGTTTTGGTGTATATCAGGCTATCGAAACGGCCGCAAATGCACCATGAGCGTGGCATGTAAGTCATGACATACATGGCATGCATGTCATAGTTTTCATGTTACCACCTGTTATTCACGTTCTTCATACAGTCACATCGTGCAATACCAATTGTGGTGCATATCAATCTAGCGAAACGACCACGAGTGCGCCATGAGCATGGCATGCAAATCATGACGTACATTTCATGCATGTCACGATTATCATGTTACCACCTTTCATTTACGTTCGTCATACAGTGGCGTCGCGCAATACCAATTTTTGTATATACCAAGCTAGCAAAACGGCCGGGAATGCACAATGAGCGCGGCATATAAATCATGACATACATAACCTGCATGTCATGATTTCCATGTTACCACATCTCATCTACGTTCGTCATGCATTCGCGTGGCGCAATACCAATTTCGGTGTGTCAAGCAAGCGAAACGGCACGAGTGCGTCATGAGCATGACATGTAAATCATGTCGTGCATGTCATGCATGTCATGATTTTCATGTTACCACGTCTCATTTACCGTCGTCGTACAAAGGCTTCGCGCAATAGCAATTTTGGTGTGCATCGAGCTAGCGAAGCGGCCGCGAATGCATCATGAGCGTGGCAATTAAATCATGACATACATGACATGCATGTCATGGCTTTCATCTTACCAACTGTCATTCATGTTCTTCATACAGTCACATCGCGCAATACCAATTTTGGTGTATATCAATCTACTGAAACTGCCGCTAGCACATCATGAGCGTGGCTTGTAAATCAGGTCGTACATGACTTGCATGTCATGATTTTTCATGTTACCACGTCTCACTTACGTTCGTCATACAGTCGTGTCGCGTAACACCAATTTTGGTGTATATCACGCAAGCGAAACGGACGCGAACGCACCATGAGCGTGGCATGTAAATCATGACATACATGTCATGGATGTCATGGTTCTCGTGCTACCACCTGTTATTCATGTTCTTCATAAAGTCATATCGCACATTACCAATTTTGGTGTATCAATCTAGCGAAACGGCCGCGAGTGCGCCATGAGCGTGGCATGTAAATCATGTCATACATGACATGCATATCATGATTTTCATGTTACCACGTGTCAGATATGTTCGTCATACAGAAATGTCTCGTCATACCAGTTTTCGTATGTATCCCTTCATTTAAACGGCCGCGAGCGCCCCGAGACCATGTCATGTAAATCATGCTGCACATGACATGCGCGTCATCATTTGCATATTATGGCCTGTCATTATGTTCGTCATGAACTCTTGTCACGCCGTGCCAATTTTGGTATATATGGAATTAACGGAACGGCCGCAAGAGCCCAAAGGCCGTGGAATGTAAATCATGCTGTTCATGACATGCGTGTCATGATTTTCATGATACGCCCTGTCATTTATGTTCGTGATAAGGCCACGTTATGACACACCAATTTTGGTATTGTTGCGACCGGCCTTTGGAGGCACCAGAGACTCCGGAGGAAGAGGCTGGAGGAAGGCAAACTTAACAGAGGTTTTATCTACATGGGCGAGCAGTTTGTTTCTACATGACGATTTCGTCCTACAGGTCGAGGATTTCGTGTCTACATGACGACGATTGCGCGTCGAATGAGCCCGCGGGGCTCGTTTTAAAGGGTCTCTTTCCCCAGGATCCCTAGATGGGGGAATATCTGCAAGTTGGGACGGTCCAATCGCGTCCCACACAACACTAAAGAGGGTGCCACCCACACTCGCCCAGGTCAGCGTCGTCGACTGGGGCGTGGCCACCGCACTCTGCTGCTCTTGCACCAAAGGGTGTAACATGTGGTCCCCGCCATGTGAAGGCCGTAGGGCGATGGGTCCCACGCTCGGACACAAAAGGTCTGCAGTTCCGAAGCACCCTGTCGACCAATTTGTGGGGCTGGTTGTCATCTGCGCGGACGCCGCTGTCTCGTCAAGGTAGATTTGGCGACAGGAAACCATTATGGTCGTCTGGCCGAACGCGGATGGGCCGGACTGCAAGGCGCCTCACGTCCCATCTCGGGAGGACAATTCAAGCGCTTGAACCATTGTCAAGGCAAGCAGCGCTTCGGCGCCCGGTTCGAAGAACAGGGGACGCCGCTTCCTAGTCGGCGCGGGGGCCGATCGTAACAGCTCGTCCACCGGCAGAAGACTCGACCTGAGGGTGACTAGCTGTACAGGTTGCCCGAAGCGTCGGTGAAAGTCGCGTACTCCGGGACACTGCCGGAGACGCCGAACCATGGACTCTCACACTCGTTCCTCGGTGCTTCCTTCTTGGGAATACGCATACACACACACAACCACAGGCACGGGAGAGCGCCCTGCCTGCACTGAGACACATTGAGTCCAAAACAAAATCATGTGGAAACACCCTGCCTTAAATAGTACAGCTAAAACACAAAGCAGCAATCGAAGCGTTTCTCCGAGCTATCGCTGAAGCTCCCAATCCCAATACAAGTATAAGCTTCTTATTAAACTGCCTTGAACAAACATGATCTCTTCTCCAGTGATGTGCCCTTCGTGGCCTACTGTGTGCAAGCGTCAGTAATCCGCTGTAAGTCGACCAGGCCTCATACTCATGAACAAAAGCTTTACGCTTCAACCTATCTTTTGATCCCAAAATTTTGTGCCGCCAAAGCTAGTCGTCAAGTTCCTTTGAGCTGACGAAAAGCAAACTGTCCTGCTGTACTAACACAAGGAGCGCCATTCACTATTCACGTCCGCAATTTCACGTACTAGTGCTACTGCGCGGATGTACCACTAACTCTCCTTTGCGGTCACACTTCTCATAAATAAACACGGATGTACTACTATCGCTCGTTTGCGGTCACAATTCTTACAACGCATACACACAAACTCGCGCACTAACTCCTCCTACTCATATTCACACAAGAGCGCATGCGGATAAAACAATAAATAAACAAGGAAAAAAACTTTCGCATGAACCCTCAAAAACCCGAAGAATATCCCTACTTCCTCACGCGCACTCAAAATCAACTGCTAAGGTCACTCTTAAAACACTCGTAACGCCGCTCTTAAAAACGGACTCGTAGGACACACCCTAACGCACGCTCCGATGCGTGTCGTTATACAACCGCATAACGCTTATCCCTAAAAAAATCACGCACAACTTAAGAAATAAACATACAGCCTAAGAAATAAACAGAACTTAAAACTAGTAACTTGAACAATATCTAGTAGCCGAGAAACAAAAAAAAAAAACATTCAAAAATCAAAATAAACAAAGAAAACAAAATTCAACATGAAACAAACAAGTCCGGTAGCGACAATATCCCAAAAGCTTACGGCTGTCACTCAATTTTCAGACGTACGCGCGGCGGTCGCTCCCTGTGGGCCTTTCTTGTCGGAGGGGGACTACAACAATCGCGAAACTCGTTCGCTTCAGCTCCGAACCCCCCTAAGCTCTTCGCTGGAGGCCTGCAATCTTCCCCTCCCTCCGCTACTTCTTGGGAACCACCGACCCTGCACTCCCGCGTCCCATCAAACGCGCCGTGGATACTGCGACGGGGAGCTGACTGACTCCTTCCCTGTGACTGCACCTGCGCGCAATGCGCTTTTCTTTTTCTTTTCATCCGGCGGCTCGGACGCATGCAAAACTTTGTCGCCGATGACAAACGCCTTTCTCTTCCTACTACGCTCAAACATTCAAAGCCTTTCTTCGAACTCGTCGTCCCTTTTCCCGCGCTCCTGGCTCTACGGCGTCTCCTTCGTCTTCGCCGCTTCTTGGGGCTCATTTTCGAGCCTCCCGCTCGCATCTCTTGCTGATCAGCACTTTCGCTGCTTTCGCTAGCTGTCTCACCCGCGCAGTCTAAATGATTTACATACAAATCATCTTTTTCTTCCCTCTCCAGACTGGCGGACAGCTTAACGCCTATGGCAACAATGCAGCTGTTTTCCTCCGAACAACCTAGCTCGCATACCTGGGAGCTGTCTCCAACTGCAGTGTGCTCTCTACTCTCTTCGTTCGCGCCACTTCCTGAACTTACGCCGGTGTTCCTGCCTAGCGGGTCGAAATATCCTGGGACACCACCGGCAAGATCCACCGCCGCAATACACTCACTTGATGTCTGTGCCAGATTTTCCGCAACTGTCTTAGCTCTTTCACTAGTACTCCACTGGCACAGCACATCTTCGCACTTATTCTGGCCTTCGGCGGCCTCTCCTCTAAGCGCAGCATCTTTCGCAGCTGCCAACCTCGGTTCATTCTTGAACCTGCAGCTATCTTCACAAGTGCTAGCCTTCCCTACGGCTCTGAATTGCACCGCACTCGACTGTTCCTCGCACCTTTCGTGCGCTACATCTACCGATTGACCACTCCGCTGCTTTCGATCCGCGTTCTAGTCTCTCAATTTCCTCGTCCATTGCTTGCATCTCCTTCCTGTGTTGTTGAACCCTTTTTGCCTCCTCTATTTTCTGTTCCTGATCATTTCAGATTAGATTCCAAAAATATTCAATATCCTCCTCCTTGTTTTTGCTTCCGACTATTATTTCGCGGATTTTAAATGCAGGCATATCGTCGTCTACTTCTATGTCGAGCTCCCAACACAACTGCAACAGGCCATCCTTCGTCAATCTCATCAGACGTTCCAGTCTTTCACACTCATGTTCCAGCCTTTCACACTCATCATCCCATTTTGCCTGCTCTACTTGCTTTTCTTGATCTGTTAAGATTAGATTCCCGAAGTAATCTATATCCTCCTGGTTGGTTTTGCTTCCTACTATAATTTCGCGGAGTTCTGACGCAGGCGTATTGTCATCTACCTGTATGTCGAGCTCCCAACACAACTCCAACAGGCTATCCCTCGTCAATCTCATCAGGTCCATGGCGACTACCTTGCTTTGGCTCAGCTCTGACAAAACACAAACAAACCCACCAGCGTTTCAATTCTGGGTCTAGAGAAATTGAAGCCTGGCAAATCCCACAGCAGATACCAAAAGCCAAGCACACAAGCAGCAACACGTAGCCAACATCTCTTTTTCCTGTTTCTCCTTCACTCTTCTACCGCCTCAAACTTCCCAAAACACTTCCGTAACAAACCCTCGTCTTCTTCTACCAACTAATCTGAGGTACCATGCTTATCCTGACATGCTCAGATCATCGCCGAGTGCTGCTCTGTGCTGAGACAACAACCACAATTCCTAGGCAGTTGCTAGATTTATCTATCCTTTAACGGGTCTAGGCTAAAGGACTCGATACATCTCAAGCGCAAAGCCAGGCACTCACCCCATACCGTGCGGTCATGGTACGCTGCGTGAATCCCGCCGAATTCCAGGTTCCAGGGCTTTCGGCTGACCTCCGGTCCATGTCGCTTTCCATCGATCCGTCATGTCCCGCCGTCTGCCATCCAGTTGTTGCGACCGGCCTTTGGAGGCACCAGAGACTCCGGAGGAAGAGGCTGGAGGAAGGCAAACTTAACAGAGGTTTTATTTACATGGGCGAGCAGTTTGTTTCTACATGACGATTTCGTCCTACAGGACGAGGATTTCTTGTCTGCATGACGACGATTGCGCGTCGAATGAGCCCGCGGGGCTCGTTTTAAAGGGTCTCTTTCCCCGGATCCCTAGATGGGGGAATATCTGCAAGTTGGGACGGTCCAATCGCGTCCCACACAACACTAAAGAGGGTGCCACCCACACTCGCCCAGGTCAGCGTCGTCGACTGGGGCGTGGCCACCGCACTCTGCTGCTCTTGCACCAAAGGGTGTAACATGTGGTCCCCGCCATATGAAGGCCGTAGGGCGATGGGTCCCACGCTCGGACACAAAAGGTCTGCAGTTCCGAAGCACCCTGTCGACCAATTTGTGGGGCTGGTTGTCATCTGCGCGGACGCCGCTGTCTCGTCAAGGTAGATTTGGCGACAGGAAACCATTATGGTCGTCTGGCCGAACGCGGATGGGCCGGACTGCAAGGCGCCTCACGTCCCATCTCGGGAGGACAATTCAAGCGCTTGAACCATTGTCAAGGCAAGCAGCGCTTCGGCGCCCGGTTAGGGGACGCCGCTTCCTAGTCGGCGCGGGGGCCGATCGTAACAGTATACATCCGATTAACGGAACGGCCAGGGAGCCCAAAGGCCGTGGAACGTAAATCATGCTGTTCATGACATGCGTGTCATGTTTTTCATGATATGACCTGTCATTTATGTTCCTAATAAGGCCATGTTCTGACACACCAATTTTGGTATACATCCGATTAACGAAACGGCCAGGAGAGCACAAAGTCGTAGGCGGCTAGATAGACAGATAGATAGATACGCTCAAACTCGCAGAAGTTCGCTAAGAAATGCTTCGCATTTAAAAAACTGCAAGTCTTCTTCAATACTGTTCGCGAAAAGGCTCACGAGACTGTCAGGAGTTTGCTTCTTCCAAAGGTGCCCACGAAAGTGTGGTTCGAGGTCGCCGCTGATGCGCTTAAAAGCTCTACACTCCTAAGGGACGGAAAGCTAACGCTTCCACAAGCGAAAACAAGGGAAGCATGAAATCCTGGCGGTACATCATGAGTTTGAAGAAACTGGCGGTGACGTGTGTATTTGGTCATTTCTAGAGGAAGCTCTGCGGGGACGACTAATGGCAGGTCTTTAAGCAGACGCTATTAGTGCGTTCGTGCGTTGTCAGGTACGTGGTGCGTTGCCAGTCCTTCGGTTTTGTTACACAAACTAATGATAGATTATCTAACCGCCAACCTCTAAGCGTTCACGTGGTTTTTCTTGAACTGCGCTTGTGCGTGTGTCTTACCTGTCTCTGTTTATTTCGCGCAGTTTTTCGTAGTAATGAAGTACCAAACTCGGCCAATGCTCAGTCCTTTTAAAGATGCTATTCGCTACCGACTGCTAGCCACGCCATGCGCTGAACTAACTCTGGAACGTTCTTGCACCGTCGCTGTGGTTGCGGAAGCCGCAAAGAAAGACACTCAGCAGATGCCTACAGGGAGCGAAGAAGTCGAAATGAGCGTCTCCGAGATTCACTGGCCAATGCAGGCAAGCTGAGTCCTGGCGAGAAGTCCGTGTGTTGTAAGTCCTCGTCTAAGTTACGCGCTCGTATTTCATGCAAGCAGAGCAGACAGAGTAGTGCCGCGGGCCATGCGACTAAAGTTTCGTGTTATCGCTGTTAAGTTGCTCATTCGTTAACAGTACTTGATACAAATATCAGAATTGGGGCAGCTACGCACTCGTGGTGCGGGCATTGGTGGCATTTCCCTCCTCCTCACTCTCCTTTCCCACCCCTTGCCATGCCGTACTGTACACGACTTAGCTATTGTCACGTGGTCGTGACTGGGAAGAAGACGGCACTCGGGCTGTTACAGACGAAACCCTTTATCGGGCCAACTTGAGTGCAGGAAACGAAAATTCAAAGCAGTTGCAATACACGCTGTACACTAATAGCCGCGATCACAGCATCGGCTGTCGGAAATATGATCAGCGGTAAGGCGCGTCGGCATTTATACACGTGGCATTGAACATTCCAGCCGTGTCATTGGTGGTCGAGTTAGTTTCATAATAAACTGTACTGCTCGCGTTGTGCACTCAGAACAATCTACAAATATTGGGAATGTTCTATATTCCGGTACGGCGCTCGCAAGGTAGTGGTTATACGTGTAACGCGTTGGTTACATGAAAATAGAAAAAAGGAGTGCGCGTGGCATTGCCCTCCTCTGAAAAAGCATCGTACCGATGCTCAAGACAGAACATAGAAGCAATTTGAGTATTTATTTAGACCAAATCAGCATTCAAAAACGACAGATTCAATTTTTGGTAGCAGCGTACATGCTGCGTGCTGCGTGAACATGGAAGCGAAAAAAAAAATATGTGCATACACGACGAACAATAATAAATACGCCACAAAAGTACAACCCTCAGGTTCGCTAGCACGCACAAAACGGTTTAACTTGCACGACATGGACGACTGCAGGTTGTGCGTGGCGTCGCTGAAGGTTCGTAATGTTGTCCCGAATAACCTCGTATTCTAGAGTGCCCAGACGTCGAATCACCTTGCATGGCCCGAAGTATCGCCGAAGAACCTTCTCACTGACTCCACGTTGGCGTATCGGCGTCCAGACCTAAACACGGTCGCCGGGCTGGTATTCTACGCGGCGTCGTTGTAACAACGCAGCGCAGAATACCAGCACGGCGACCGGCCGCTTGTACCAGCCCGGCGAACCGTAGGTTATAACGTTGACTGTCGGTCTTTTGCTGGCTCTTGACGCGTAGACGGACGAGTTGCCTGGCATCTTCGGTGTGCTCAATGTAAACGGTGACGTCGAGCTTTTGTTCGTCGGTGACGTTGGGTAGCATGGCGTCGAGCGTCGTTGCCGGGCTCCTTCCGCAGACAAACTTGTGTGACCTCATCTGCCTGGTTTCTTGCACGGCCGTATGGAACCATAGCACATACAGAAGTATGGCATCCCACGTCTTCTGCTCGGCGCCGACGTACATGGCCAGCATGTCGGCGATTGTCGCATCTACGCTCTTGGTGAGGCCAGTGGTCCGTGGACAGTAGGCTGTGGTGCGGCGGTGGCTTGTCTGGTTGTTCATCAAAATCACCTCAGGCAGACCTCTCGGGCGCCGTGAAGCACCCTATTGCAAAACCCAGCGCCACGCGGTACCAGCGTCCAGTGCCATGCCCGATTATGGGCCCAGCGTCGCGCTGGATACTGGGCCGCTGGAGAGGTGCTGGGTACTCAAGCGCAAAATGGCTCTACAGCGTTAAAACGGCGGTGCCTACGTTCCCTACATAAATATATTAGTAAAGAAAGTCATATAGAAAGCATAATTGCAATAAAAAAAAACACGGTTGATCCCTCCGTCATAGGAATCGGAATGACACGAAAGTAAAGCGTGCACTTACAGAAGTAACTGAATGCTTACTGTGCATTGATATAAGAGAGTTTGCACAATGTATATTGATGTCTGGCAGCGAATGGCGCCGTTTAAAGGGGCCCTGCGACACAATTTGAGCATGTCTTTTTCATCGGTTCTTCTGGCACTGTGGAATGCACCGATATTGTTGCGCAAGTGGCAACGCCGAAATCGAAGCGGTTATAATTTTAATTCACGGGATAAACTACCTTGATTTCGCACTATGGCGACACACATCGGCTATTTCTGTTACAGGAAGTCGCGTGATGTCATGTGACAGTGACGACAAAGACCGTTCGTTTTTGATTGGCTTGACGCGACACGTGACGTGCAATATTCATATGATGGTAGCTAGGCCATACTACGGAGGTCTAAGAGGAGCAAAATCCCTTTTTATGCTTTCTCAGAAACAAATGATTCCTGTTTCTAACTGATATATTTTCAAAACAACGAACACGACGCTAGGTGCGTTGTGAAATGGTAATCAAACGATACTCTTCCGCGTTTTGTCTTTTGCGGCATCGAGCGACACCGGCCACACCGGCAACTGCGAAACACGCAACGCTCAATTCGGCGCGATGCTGTCAACCAAAAAAAAAAATTCTAAACGCTTACCGGCCGACGCCTTCCGCGTCATCGGGCGTTAGCGTTTCGTCTGGGCCCATGGAGCCATCCTCGCGTTGCGCGGGGCTCAGCGACGCACTTTCAATTTGCAATGGCGTGCACGACATGGAATCAATCACTGCGTCGCAAGAGCTCGCGCTCGAGGTCTGTTAGGTCTTACAGACTCATTTTGTGCCCTACACGACAAATCATTGGAGCGTCTGCTAGCTGACGGACGTGGTTTGTCGTAAGCATGGTAACAACGCCGTCAAAAAGAGGTGTAGCAATGTACTGTGTGAAGGCCACCATGAGGTGACATTTCCGGTATGTCTTCATAAGACGCGCGCGGTGATTGGAGCCGGTCTTTGACGTCATGCGGGAGAGTGAAATCCGAAAAAAAACGTTTCTCGTCGTCGTCTGCTTGAGTTTTGAACTTTGAGGACTAATAACTTGACTTTTCGTGCACCAATTTGCATAATTCTTTTTGCGTTCGTCTCGGCATTCATAACTACACGCATTTGCGGTGCTAAATAGGGCAGTCGCAAAAGTGTCGCAGGGCCCCTTTAACGTGTATGCACCCACTTTGATGATTGGTGGTACATCTCCATCCCGACGACTAACGTCGATGTTAAATGATTAAACAAACCCTTGTGGTAGCTGTAGTAGTTAGCGGTGAAAGCGTAATCAGAGCACGAGGTGTGACAGCCAGAAGAGCGTTGCATATTGGACGCAGAACTTGATCGCCATCCCGCGGCATGTTAAAATGTGATTGAAGACCACGGCCGGACTAGAGGGAAACGCAAAGCGCGTCGTGCCGCCCCGGTAGCCCGGCCGCGATGTTTCTCGGGGCGAGCGCGTGAGCATGGAACGCGGTGTTACAGCCAGGTGAGGCAGGCGCGCGTCGCAGAGCTATTTTTGGTTTGTAATAGCGTGATGCTGAGCGAGGCCGACGCTTTTACGACGCTTGGGCAAAGGTCGCCACCTCGCGGTGTGTTAAGGCATTGGCAAAATTCAACTTCTATTGAAAACGCGCCGAATGGGACGGACGCATAACCGTTGCAGGTGCTAGTCGCGGAGTCCACAGCAATGACGAATTACTTTACCTTACCACTCCCAGAGGTCAACACCACCCAGCTGACCGGGAGAGTGGTAGATATAAAAGGCGCGTTCGTAAAGCCTCTGGAGTCTGTGACCGTGGCGCAGTGGATAGCGTGCCCAGGCATCTGTTGTTGCGGACGCAGCGGTCGTGGGTTCGATGCCCGTTGGCGGTACCTTTTTTTCTTTGCCATCTGATTGTGTATATTTTTTCGACGTCATTTCCGTGACGGAAATACGTCACTGAAGTCTTGGTGGACCCCGGCATAAAACACTTTCGTGTTAAAAAGAAAGCCGTAAGAAAAAAAAAAAGCTCCACCATGAAGATTCGAACTCGCCACCTCCTCCAAGCGTATGCTCTACCACTGCGCCACGCTGAAACACGTCAGCATTGCTGTAAATGGGCTAGTCAATACAGTAAGACAGCGTTTCGTTTCATGTTTCGGTGTCGTGTATTCAAGGAAGACCGCTCCGCAAAAACAAATACAATTAGTTGAAAAAAAAATTGGACCATCTCCCCGAAGGGAACGCTGATGGGATGCGAAGCAGCAGCGTTGCGCACGGGTGGCGTCACGGGTTGAACGGCGCTAACGCGGGTGCTGCGGTGAGCGCTGGAAGATTCGTTTGAAGCGAAACTCGGTGTAGCGTTTACTGGTGTAAACGTCTGTTTGAAACGCAGACACGATAGGCAGCCGGCAGCTGCGGCGCTCCGGCGGGTGAGGGAGAGAGTGACGTACGCGCGCACCTGCGAGGGAAGCGTGCGAGGGGTGCGTGATGTCAACGCCCAGCTGCGGCGTGACCTACTTGGCACTAAGGTCTTGGCACCGCTCCAACACCTGCGCCGAGGGAAGCGCGTTGTCTCGCGTTTGTGCGGACGGACAGCGTTACACAGGCTAGTCAAAGAGCTGCTACGCATCTAAAAGATGGCGGTGTGTTAGTTCACTAACGCGTACCAGTTGACAGGTATGTGTTTAGAGTTATGAGTCAGAGAAGTACCGGCGAGTGCGGTCGGCTGCTTTCGGTGAGCCTGCGTTTGTGGCTGAAAGCGCGTCGCATCGATGGTCATCGCTCCTTGTGGGGACACCGTACACAAGAAAAAACATGGTTGATCCCTCCGTCATAGGAATCGGAATAACACGAAAGTAAAGCATGCCCTTACAGAAGTAACTGAATGTTTACTGTACATTGATATAAGGGTAGCTTGTAAAATGTATATTGATGTCTGGCAGCTAATGGCACCGTTTAAAGTGTATGCACCTACTTTCATTATTGCTGGTACATCTCCATCCCGACGACTAACGTCCATGTTAAATGATTAAACAAACCCGGTAGCTGTAGCAGTTAACGGTGAAAGCGTAATCAAAGAAGGAGGTGTGACAGCCAGAAGAGCGTCGCATATTGGACGCAGAACTTGGTCACCATCCCGCGGCACGTTAAAACGTGATTGAACACCACGGCCGGACTGGAGGGAAACGCAAAGCGCGTCGTGCCGCCCCAGTAGCCCGGCCGCGACTTTTCTCGGGGCATCGTAACTTATTTTTAGCGCACACTGACACACGGACACAGAAAAGAAGGGTACACCACAAGCGCTACTATCAACTGAAGGTTTTATTCAGAAAAGGAACATTTATATATCAAAGTAGTCACCCTCTGCCCATGCGCACCGTCGTAGTTTCAAATCCATGTCAGCATTTAAGCACCATGATTGCACCGCACGTGAGATCGCGGAGGCATTTCACATCAACATTAGGCAATCATCCTGTATCAGCCACCCGTCAGTGACAATTTTCGAAAAAGAAGTGTCACTGCTGAAGCCACTGACCTCCATTAAAAAGGCTGGACGGCGCATCCTCGCTCTGCGAGGCGGGCGCTCGTGAAGCCACCGGAAGGTCCCTTGTTTGTCCCGGAAGCTGGCGTCTTCTGTCCGTGTCAGTCGCGCAATTGAAATATTCTCGGGTGGCAGCTGTTGTTATGATCGTTTTTCTGTTTTATTTTTTCAAACTCTGCGATTACGCCTCACTTTAGACGCCGACGAACGCTACACGAAAGATGACAGACGCCGTGCCGACACCGTCCGAATACGGCGGAGTGCTGCAACGTACAAAATGCGTAAAAAAAGTAATGCAACATTGAGGTACTTACGCGTGAAATGTCTTCTCTGACGACTTTTGCGGTCGATTCATACAGTTTACTGCGCTACAGGCAGATATTTCTTTTTAAAAAGAAGAGAAAAGCTCTCTTCCGGGACAAAAACGGCGGCTTCCGGTGGCTTCACGCCCGCGTGCTCGATGCGCCATCCAGCTCCTCCTAGTGGAGATCAGTGGCTGAAGCGGATAATGAACACATGAGATACGGTACGATGACATGGATTTGAAACTACGACGGTGCGCATGGGCAGAGGGTGACTACTTTGATATATAAATGTTCCTTTTCTGAATGAAACCTTCAGTTGATAGTAGCGCTTGTGGTGTACCCTTCTTTTCTGTTTCCGTGTGTCAGTGTGCGCTAAAAATAAGTTACGATGCACTCATACCAACTAGCTCGTCTTTCAATATTACTTTTCTCGGGGCTAGCGCGTGAGCGGGAAACGTGGTGTTACAGCCAGTTGTGGCAGGCGCGCGTCGCAGAGCTATTTTTGGTTTGGATTAGCGTGATGCTAAGAGCGAGGCTGATGCTTTTACCACGCTTGCGCCAATGTCGCCACCTCGCGGTGTGCTAAGGCATTGACAAAATTGAAGTTCTATTGAAAACGCGCCGAATGGGACGGACGTGTAACGCGTTGCAGGTGCTTATCGCGGAGGCCATAGTAATGACGAATTACTTTATCTTACCGCTCCCAGAGGGCAACACCACCCCGCGGACAAGGAGAGTGGTAGATACAAAAGGCGCGTTTGTAAAGCCTCTCGAGTCTGTGACCGTGGTGCAGTGGATAGCGTGCCCGGCATCTGTTGTTGCGGACCGAGCGGTCGTGGGTTCGATGCCCGTTGATGGAACCTTTTTTTCTTTGCCATCTGATTGTGTAGCTTTTTTTCGACGTCACTTCCGTGACGGAAATACGTCACTGAAGTCTTGGTGGACCCCGGCATAAAACACTTTCGTGTTAAAAATGGTTAATTTAGGTTAACGGATGTCCACACTATACTTTACAGTAAATCTTACTCGTTGGAATTGCGTGTACTTAAAGGGGCCCTCCAACACTTTTTTTGAAGCGCCTACATCGCTGCTGACCGCATCAACGCGTAGTGGCGCTCGCCCGAACTATTGCGGGCGGAAATGACGAAGATGAGCGCTGGTCTATGATTGGATAAATGTAACGTTAGAAGTAATAGCGGCGTTGCATCACAAAAGAGGTTATTATTGGGTTTAGTTTTTCTTGAGCATGCTTTTTTCACTGAACACCAACTAGACAGACGAGCTTAGACACTTCAGCTTTAAAACTGCAGCGCCCGGCAAAGAATGCGCCGAACGCCACGGCGCTGGAGGGAAACGCGCTCGGGACGCTCCAGGCGCCGTTGTTTGTAGAAACTGAAGGGGAAAAAATGTAAGAGCGTTGATATAGACGCCGTCGCAACAAGAAACACGACTAAAACACACGTTGGAAAGAACGGCCAACATTGTATGCAAGCTTCCCGTACGTAGGATCTTTCAGTTCATTTCATTGGGGCGCCATCAGACGTCACAGGGCGAGTGAAACGTGGTCAGGTGACCCCGCGAAAATCGAGTTGAGGGTAGGCCTCCATTTTATTGTATTTTGAATGTTCTAGGCTGAATAACTTCGGACTGCGTGCCCCTACCGCTGCCGTTCTTGCTGCACTACTCTCTTCAGCCTCCAGTTTACGCAACCCGAAAGTAAAAACTGTAAAACAATGAGGTCAGGAAAAGTGTTGGAGGGTCCCTTTAAACCAAGAAGCGCCGGTGGCATGTAGACGGACTCGGTCAGTACGCTAGGCCTAACACTTGCTGGGAGCCGCACTTTGTAGGACCGATCTCGGCGCAGATGAGTTACGATGGTTGAAGTTTCTGCATTTTAGCCTCGAAACCCTTTTAACTGTTACCTAACGTATAGCTGAAGTAAGTGGAAGTGCAAGAATTACCCGAGATGCGTCTCCGGTGTGGCGATATCGAACGACGGCTGTTTTTCTGGCCTCCGTTGGGAGGGCTCGCGAAGCCAGAGCTCATTTACTTCTTGCCACTGCACGGCGATGTAACGATTTGCTCTGTATCTTCAGACCAACGCCTCCAGACTTATAAACATTACAATATGACGTCATTACCGCAAGACATCAGGGATGCAAAACTGATATACTTGAGCGGCATGCACAAAATGTGTATTCATTGCTGCTACGTGCTCCGAAAAATTAACGACGTTATTGGCATTGCATGAATAAAAAAAGCGTGATAGAAAGCAAAATGATCAGTGTTGGCGGCTTTGTGTTATTAACATGTTTTTCTTCACATTCGAGAGGAAAACATAAAAGTGACCGTTATTTCATATATATATATATATATATATATATATATATATATATATATATATATATATATATATATATATATATATATATATATATATATATATATATATATATATATATATATATCGTATCAAGTATATCATGAAAATAGTGCGCATCTCCTCGTCTTTTTCTGCCAAGCTAGAATTTGTGACTCATGTTTGGGACCCGTTAGGACAGCATCTATCGGTACCATCGAATCAGACATTCGATATTCAACGATACCAGTGCATTCCGCCGCGCACGATACTGAAAGCAGCGCGCGGCACTGGCAGAACAGTGCAGGCTCCATATGTGCCAGCGCACGCCAGTGACAATTCCAGCGTCTCCAGCGCTTCCCAGTGAGCACCAGCGTCACAGCGGCAAAGCCAGTGGCTCTACCAGTGCGACCCAGCTCTTTCCCAGTGCTTTCACCGGAGTCCTAGTGAATTCGAGCGTATACTAGTGTTCCCAGTGCGGTCCAGCGCCAAGAAACGTACTTGTATCACGCTGGGGGTACTGGAACGGCGCTGGTTTTTGCAATAGGGCAGGACGATGTTCTCAACGAAAAACCTGGCTACCTCGGCGGCACTGCCTTTAGGCAGGGCCACCGCGAGTACGCAAGAAAACCAAAGGTACACTCGCGAGTGCTCCAAAAAAAAAACACGGTTGATCCCTCCGTCATAGGAATCGGAATGACACGAAAGTAAAGCGTGCACTTACAGAAGTAACTGAATGCTTACTGTGCATTGATATAAGAGAGTTTGCACAATGTATATTGATGTCTGGCAGCGAATGGCGCCGTTTAAAGGGGCCCTGCGACACAATTTGAGCATGTCTTTTTCATCGGTTCTTCTGGCACTGTGGAATGCACCGATATTGTTGCGCAAGTGGCAACGCCGAAATCGAAGCGGTTATAATTTTAATTCACGGGATAAACTACCTTGATTTCGCACTATGGCGACACACATCGGCTATTTCTGTTACAGGAAGTCGCGTGATGTCATGTGACAGTGACGACAAAGACCGTTCGTTTTTGATTGGCTTGACGCGACACGTGACGTGCAATATTCATATGATGGTAGCTAGGCCATACTACGGAGGTCTAAGAGGAGCAAAATCCCTTTTTATGCTTTCTCAGAAACAAATGATTCCTGTTTCTAACTGATATATTTTCAAAACAACGAACACGACGCTAGGTGCGTTGTGAAATGGTAATCAAACGATACTCTTCCGCGTTTGTCTTTTGCGGCATCGAGCGACACCGGCCACACCGGCAACTGCGAAACACGCAACGCTCAATTCGGCGCGATGCTGTCAACCAAAAAAAAAAATTCTAAACGCTTACCGGCCGACGCCTTCCGCGTCATCGGGCGTTAGCGTTTCGTCTGGGCCCATGGAGCCATCCTCGCGTTGCGCGGGGCTCAGCGACGCACTTTCAATTTGCAATGGCGTGCACGACATGGAATCAATCACTGCGTCGCAAGAGCTCGCGCTCGAGGTCTGTTAGGTCTTACAGACTCATTTTGTGCCCTACACGACAAATCATTGGAGCGTCTGCTAGCTGACGGACGTGGTTTGTCGTAAGCATGGTAACAACGCCGTCAAAAAGAGGTGTAGCAATGTACTGTGTGAAGGCCACCATGAGGTGACATTTCCGGTATGTCTTCATAAGACGCGCGCGGTGATTGGAGCCGGTCTTTGACGTCAGCGGGAGAGTGAAATCCGAAAAAAACGTTTCTCGTCGTCGTCTGCTTGAGTTTTGAACTTTGAGGACTAATAACTTCACTTTTCGTGCACCAATTTGCATAATTCTTTTTGCGTTCGTCTCGGCATTCATAACTACACGCATTTGCGGTGCTAAATAGGGCAGTCGCAAAAGTGTCGCAGGGCCCCTTTAACGTGTATGCACCCACTTTGATGATTGGTGGTACATCTCCATCCCGACGACTAACGTCGATGTTAAATGATTAAACAAACCCTTGTGGTAGCTGTAGTAGTTAGCGGTGAAAGCGTAATCAGAGCACGAGGTGTGACAGCCAGAAGAGCGTTGCATATTGGACGCAGAACTTGATCGCCATCCCGCGGCATGTTAAAATGTGATTGAAGACCACGGCCGGACTAGAGGGAAACGCAAAGCGCGTCGTGCCGCCCCGGTAGCCCGGCCGCGATGTTTCTCGGGGCGAGCGCGTGAGCATGGAACGCGGTGTTACAGCCAGGTGAGGCAGGCGCGCGTCGCAGAGCTATTTTTGGTTTGTAATAGCGTGATGCTGAGCGAGGCCGACGCTTTTACGACGCTTGGGCAAAGGTCGCCACCTCGCGGTGTGTTAAGGCATTGGCAAAATTCAACTTCTATTGAAAACGCGCCGAATGGGACGGACGCATAACCGTTGCAGGTGCTAGTCGCGGAGTCCACAGCAATGACGAATTACTTTACCTTACCACTCCCAGAGGTCAACACCACCCAGCTGACCGGGAGAGTGGTAGATATAAAAGGCGCGTTCGTAAAGCCTCTGGAGTCTGTGACCGTGGCGCAGTGGATAGCGTGCCCAGGCATCTGTTGTTGCGGACGCAGCGGTCGTGGGTTCGATGCCCGTTGGCGGTACCTTTTTTTCTTTGCCATCTGATTGTGTATATTTTTTCGACGTCATTTCCGTGACGGAAATACGTCACTGAAGTCTTGGTGGACCCCGGCATAAAACACTTTCGTGTTAAAAAAAAAAACCAAGGTGTCCAGCCGTCGGATCGTCATGTAAAGATTCGACAACCTCTGGACGCAATCTTTTGGGTACAACGAGGACGTAGTTGTCTTGAAGTGACGAGAAGTTATTGTTTAGGAGAACTTTTTGTTGGGCAAGTTGTTAGTGGCGCTCCGTCCCGTGTCCTTTCTTGTGTTTGTCCTGCTTTGCGCCTTAAAAATCATTATGTAGGAGAAGTTATTCTTTGGGAGAACGCCGTTTCGAAACAAAAACGACGCTGTCCTCGCTTGAGTACCTTCGGAACGACGGTGGCCTTGCCCTCGAGCAGTGGCGTAGCCAGGAATTTTGTTCGGGGGGGGCTCACGTTGCAGCGCGACTTCCTCATTGAATTTTTAGAACGACTAAGTATATGAATAACATTTATTTATTTATTTATTTATTTATTTATTATATCCTCAAAGGTCCCGTATGGGACTTTACATGAGGGGGTGGCCGTCATAAAATGGCGGTATCGATGAAGGTGTATGTTAGGATGGGGTTGAGTCTGCTTCCTGGATGGCATTTTCGAAGCGCGCAAAATCGCGGATGACTGCTGCTTCGTTCGGAAGGTCATTCCAGTCTCGGGCGGTGCGCAAAAAGCACTGCTGAAATGAGGTGGTGTGGGCACGTGGCGGAATCACAGCATTTGGATGACTTGTGCGATGACCGCGATGGACCGGCTGGATGAGGTGGTTGTCACGCGGGGTTGAATAAAAGAATCTGTGAAAAAGGCAGAGACGTGCAATACGACGAGGAAGAGCGAGGGTAGAAAGATTTAACTGGGATTTGAGGGCGGGGACCCTCGAGTAGCGGGAATAATCTGAAACAATGAATCTGTTCGCTCGGTTCTGTACTGACTCAAGTATTTCGATATGATTAGTTTGGTGGGGATCAAAGACAGCAGATGCATACTCAAGTTTTGGTCTGACAATGGTTTTATAAGCGAGTAGTTTAACGGAAGGTGGTGCCATGGAAATGTTACGGCGTATGTACCCGAGAGCGCGGTTAGCGGAGTGAATTATGTGATTTATATGGTCGCCCCGAGATAGGTCACTCGAGAGATGGACACCCAGGTATTTAATCGAGTCAGTAGCAGCTATATGACAGTTGTTGATTGTGTAAGTAACCGGCGTGTGGTTTCGGCGACGATGGAAAGAAATTAGTAATGTTTTTTTCGCATTAAGGGAGATCAACCAGGTGGTACACCACTGCTGAATGCGTGAGAGGTCATGCTATAGAGAGCAGACATCGGTGGGGTTATTTATAGGGCGGACACAATCACTAGCAAAAAGACGGATGTTAGATTCAACGGAAAGCGGAATATCGTTAATGTATATTAGGAATAAAAGAGGCCCTAGGACGGTACCCTGGGGCACGCCGGACATGACATGGGAGAGGTCGGAGGAGTGATCATTAACATGCACGAATTGTTTACGGTTTGTTAAGAATGCTTTAATCCAGTTAAAAACATGCCGATGAAGGTTTAGACGCGAGGTTTTTAGAAGGAGACGGGAGTGGGGTACCTTATCGAAGGCTTTTTCAAAATCTAAGAACAGTGTGTCATTCGGGATGTTACGGTCCATATGAAGGTGAATGTCGTGCAGGAATAATGTTAGTTGGGTCTCGCATGAGCGATCTTTGCGAAAGCCATGTTGGTTTGGGTGAAAGAAGTTTACGGATGATAAAAAATGTAGCAAAATGAGAAAACATGACGTGTTCCATGATCTTTGAACAAACACTAGTGAGCGAGATTGGTCGGTAATTACGTGCAAATGAGTGGTCACCTTTCTTGAAGACCGGAATGACCTTCGCAACTCTCCAGTCTAATGGGACTTCACCTGTGTCGAGTGACTGCTGAAAAATGATTGACAATATGGAACTGCATACATGTTTAGTATTTTTCAGAATTTTGGCGTTTATGCGATCTATACCGCATGACGAAAAGTTCTTTAATTGGTTAATAACTTTTACAATTCCCTCTGAATTGAATCCAATCTTTGGCATTGGCGGAAAAGCAAAATGCGGAAAATCAGGAAGTTCGTTGTTAGGTGCGTTAGTAAAGACGCAGCAAAATGCAGAGTTGGCGGATAGAACGTCGCAATCGCCAACGGGGGATCCAGAAGTGCCACAAAGAGGGACTGTGGTTTTGTCGTCCGGTTTCATAATTTTCCAAAAGCGGCGTGAGTATTTACATGTATTACCATGTACATACATTTTCACTGGTATTACCATTAACATGTATTATCAGTGACAATTTGTATTAGATGCTGCTAATCACTTCTTGAATGCTGCCCTCTGCTAAGAACGAGTAAGAAATGTGGTTTTTTTTTTTTCGTAAGAATATTATGTTGGCATGCCCGCAAAATCTTTCCAGGAATAACTGTCTTCAATCTTTTCAATATTTTTTTTGTGTGTGTAACAGGTACGGCAAATATCACGTAAACTTCGGAACTGCATCAGTTTTGAACTGAAGAAGCGCCTGATAAAAAAAACGAAGTCCACAAAATAACCAGGACGAGATACAATATTTTAATGTAGATTGTTTAGGCAAAATGTTCCTCTTTTTGCAGAAATGATGCGGCCAGGGAAAAGCAAGGATTGGAAAGTACACCTCGAATACGGGCAAAACATAAGTCACCGGAAACAGTGCGCAGTATGCTTACGCAAGACTTCACAAATGTACATTTAAATATGCAATAAATAAACGGAACTAAGCAGTGATCACTATACATAATGCCCAACTGATATGTCCTTGGGCCAAGCTGCTGTCTCGGATGCACCATGTGAACAGAACTATAAATGAAGAGCGCAGAAATAACGAAAGAAACTATTTCAGAACTGTTTTAAAAGTGCGAACCAGTATTGTGCACTCAATATAAAAGGAAGGTTGCCGCTTCTAGTTCAAAAAGCAATGAAGAACAAAAACGACGAATGAAAGTAACAAACAATGCTGCTAGTACGGCTTCCCAACAGTTGAATTTGTTTGGTAACGCCGCGTATGCCGACCTCTCAGTGAACAAGGTGAAGCTGTCGGTTGGCTGGTAATGTCCACCTGATGCCCGTATTCTTATGTTTATATTAGGTCACAGTGTTAACTGCTAAAAGGTACAAAATCCTCACGGCTTTAAAAGGTGGTGAACAATAATATTGCGTCAGAATTACGTGCTCATTGACCTGAACTCTGCAACAGTAGTGTCTTTTCCTTTCCTTTGCGCTGATTTTTGTCCTGCTCGGTATCAAAGGACAACGTTGACCCGGCGAGGAAGCTTAGCGAAACGGTCAATGACTTCCGACACGCTGATGCCGACATTTCTGTGGGCGTACAGAAGTGCCTGGCCAACCATGCGCTCCTCAGACATCATGGAGCGTAAGTAGTTCTTAAAGGGACAGGCAAATAACAATTTATGTCAGAGTGAAAGCCCAATGTATGACAACTTCTAAAACGGCAATATTATCAACAGCAGTGCCCTACTTACCGAGAAATTAAGCTAAATGTATCACATGACGAGCGCCACGAGTGGGACATTTTCGAAGTGATCCCGATGACGTAGGGAAGTCGGCCTACAATAAATCACTAGTAATCAAACTAGCAGCAGTAAAAAAAGAACATTCCGAGCATCAAAAGACGTAATAAAATGCTGTTTGTTCGTTTCCGCTTGATTCATGGAAAACAAAACCTCCGTGGCGTTGCCATGGGTAACGGCGCGCGTGGTTCAAAGGTTCCGTTTTCGCCGAACTGTGCCTCGCTCGTTTCAGTGGTAGTTTCGGGATCGCGTACTGCCGTGCGTGTTTTGCGCGCTCGTGAAGGTCGCTCTGACAGAAAGTTCGACAAAATGCCGCATGCGTGTGATATTGCCGGATGCCCGAATGGTGCACAACGCCAGTGCTGCAGCAAGGAAACCGGTGTGTCTTTTCACTGGGTGCCGCGGAATGAACCCTTACGCTCGAAGTGGCTTAGTGTCATGCCATTGCGCCAGTGTGCTAAACAGTCAAAACCTCTGCGTGTGTGCTCGATGCACTTTCGTACTGAGGATTACGAGACCAACCGCAACTTGGTGACGGCTTTGAATGTGCCCATCCGAGCAAGTCTTTGCCGTAGCGCCGTTGTTGCTACTGTGGGTCCCGCTACTTCCGCTCGGCTGCTACTAGTGTCGGCGGCCGCGCAGTAAAAGCGGGCAACGTTGGGCATGGCAGCAGTGACGTATGAGAGTCGTATTTTCAGGCGGGAGATTTGAATCGCGCTAACGCGATGCGGACCACTAAAAACGTGATTTTATTTCAAAATAAGCACTTCCTTGGCACAAAAGCAGCGCTACGAGGTTTCTGGACCGCTATTTCAACAATCAACGTCGACTTAATATTTGCCTTTAGTGTCCCTTTAAGTAACCTCACGCTTGAAAGCGTTCTCTCTGCGCTGGCAATGGTCACTGGAAGGGTGACTAGAATCCGGAGTAGCTTGTACACATTCGCATAGAACCTGCTGTCGCAATGAGAGAGGGCATCGGTTCCAGTACCGGGGCGCTGGTCTGCTGCTTTGTTCGCCCACTTTGTCCACCATAGTCGCAGTTCTCCAAAACCAGCCCTCGTTTCGACGTCATGCGCAAAAACGGTCAGGAGATTTTCTGCTCCTTTCTCCCGGTCATCTTGTATTGGTGGTATTGCGGATGGTACAATTAATGAAAAGTCCTTTAGAAGTGCCCTGTGCTTTTCGAACCGTTGGTTTAACTGGTGTAGTACGTGGTCCATGAACGGAATGAACTGGGTTCTGCGAAAATATTCTTCAGCGCTTTCGAATGCATTGCTCCCAAGGTTTTGCTTCCAGACACCGGCTCGACGGCTGGTGATCTCCACATTCAGTTTTTCTGCCAATGCCTGCACTTGTGCAAATATTTTTGAGAAAGAAATATTCGTGTTCCTGCGGTCACTTTCAACTGTCTGCTGTACCACTTCTATGTCGTCAATGGCAGCGCTCACGTCGATACTCCTCGTCTACAGCTTCTTTGACATGGCAAAGTCAGTGCTAACAAGTGCTCCGTCACATGCAGGCTTACAAGGAACGCTGGTGAAAAGAGTGCCAACATTAGACTGTTTGCCTGCACTGGACTTTCGCCATTTCTAATAAACTTAATCTCCTCTAGTGCTGCGATCAACGGCTCAAAAAGGCTCACAAATGAAAGCACTGCATCGTGCTTCTCGGCCCAGCGCGTTTCGCATAGTCCCAAAAGGCGCTGCCTTGTAGACTCAGGACAGCTCAAACTTATCATTTTTCGCAAAACATGTGAGCGGCTAGAAGATTTACGGAAAAATACTGACGTCGCCTTCAGAGTCCAAAAACAGTTTCGAATGTCTGGGATGGAGCATGCCGCGCACACAACTAGATTAAGGGAGTGACACGCGCAGTGAGTACATAGAGTGCGGCTGGACATTTCTCACGAACAGCAGCTTGAACACCATACGTTTTGCCGGCCATCGAACTTGCACCATCGTAGCCTTGACCACGGAGATGCTGCATGTTAATTCCCATTTCTATAAGGAGCCTTATGATGGTGTCCGCGAGGGCCCGGCCATTTGGTCGTGAATTGGCACAAAGCCTAAGAACACTTCTTAGATTCCGTTCGCATCCTTATTAAGGTACCTTGCTCAAACAGTAGGCTGCTCGATACCAGCAGGATCCGTCGTTTCATCAGCAAGTACGGGGAAGCAGCCTGCAGCGTTTACTTTTGCGACTAGGCTTTCCTTGATGATTGCAGCAGAGATTTCTATAATGTGGTTTTGTACATCTGGACTAAAATATGACGCCTTATTTGGGCAACTTTCCAAATGCTTTTTTAGATCTGTGTCGCCACAATCCGCGCGCATACGAAGCAGCGCTCTGAAGTTGCCTGTATTTCTAGAGGAGGCTGTGTTTGAATCCATGGGACCACTGTCTCTATGGCCACGGAGAGCCAGACCTTGCCGCCCGCAAAAGAGAATTCTCTCAACAATAGGCTGTAACTTCCTTCGGGTCTCTCTTACTTGAATTTGCCTGCCATGGTCCAGTTGATCAACAACACTGGGCACACATCCTGAGAAGGTTTGAAGAAAACTATCGGCTGCCAGATGAGCGTCAGTGCGATATTTAGTGACTTCATGTGCACCGAAGACTTCGAGGGCATGCTTCCACTTTTGAAATGGCTTGGATACGAGGGCCTTAGTGCGCGCATGTTGGCCCTTGCCAATCTCACTTCTGCTAAAAAGGACACACACTCGGCAAAACGCACCCTCTTGAAGCGCTGAGTAGCTAAGCCATCGGGACCTGTCCAGCCAAGCCACGCAAACCTTCGTTTCTGCTTAAAATCGTTCATAGACTTAAACATATAGCATGGCGGAGGAATCCAAGGAGAAGCTAGCAGTTGATGTTTTGTGTCATCATCCACTTTTGAATCATCTGTGTAGAGCCCGATATCAAACTTGCTTCTGCTAACATTTTGGGGGTCAGAAAGAGATAAATAATTAAATAAATGATAGTCAGGCTGAAGCCCAATAAATCCCACCACCCGGGCGACGCCGCTGGTGGGTGGTGTATGAGAGCACGAAAAATTTCGGGGGGGGGGGCTGAAGCCCCATAAGCCCCCCCCCCCCCCCCCCCCTGGCTACGCCCCTGCCCTCGAGGTATTCCGCAAGCCCCTGAGTTCCCGGTAGGCTCGCTTTCGTTTAGCGAAGTCGTCGGCGCGTCAAGTTCCTAGCAGTCATCGTGCTGGTCGTCTTGAGGCGGCAGGTGAACGGGGGCAAGAAAGAGGCAGTCGGCGTCAGAGTGCTTTGGTCTAGGCTTGTAAACGGCGGTAATGTCGAATTCCTGAAATCACAGACTAAATTATTTAATTAATAATTTCATTTGCTGCTTCATAGAGCAGAGGGCATGGGAAGCACAAGCTCTTGTGAGCCTTACTAAGCGTCCTTCCACCGTGCAAGGTGACCTGAATGGTTCTTCGAGATACCTAGCCAACACAAAGCGTGGTGGTTCCTAACAACTTTGAAGGTTCTGCCGTAATGGTAGGGGTGAAACTTTGATATAGCGCAGGTGAAGTCAAGGCCCTCCTTTTCTGCTTCGTCACAGTTGGCTTTCGCTTTGGATAGCGACCAGAGGGTTAAGAAAAACAGACCTCGGCAGCATTCACCCAAAGACTGCAAAGAATAAAAATTCGGCTGATCCCACGCACTGTGGGAATCGATGTAATGCGAAGCAGCCAGCAAAGAGCTGCATACATAGCCTTGTTTGTCTTTGAGCCAAATGAAATCATTCATGCCATGCCATCTAGTCCACCATATATCGCATGTTTGCCATGCACGCATGCATGCAGAATCTAGTGTACACCATGCCAATGAAACGCATATTCTGGTATATAAATGCATGACCTGTCGTTTATGTTCATCACGCACTCGTGTCATGCCATACCAATTTTGGTATATATCACGTTAACAAAACGGCCGGAAGCGCACCATGACAGTGGCATGTAAATCATACCGTATATGACATGCATAACATGATTGGCATGTTAAGACCTCTCATTTATATTCGTCATACAGTCACATCGCGCAATACCAATTTTGGTGTATATCAAAGGAGCGAAATGGCCGCGAGTGCACCATGAGTGGAGCATGTAAATCATGTCATACATGACATGAATATTAGGGTTTTTCATGTCACCACCTGTCACTAATGTTCATCATACAGTCACATCGCGCAATACCAGTTTTGGTGTATATCAGGCTATCGAAACGGCCGCAAATGCACCATGAGCGTGGCATGTAAGTCATGACATACATGGCATGCATGCCATAGTTTTCATGTTACCACCTGTTATTCATGTTCTTCATACAGTCACATCGCGCAATACCAATTGTGGTGCATATCAATCTAGCGAAACGACCACGAGTGCGCCATGAGCATGGCATGCAAATCATGACGTACATTTCATGCATGTCACGATTATCATGTTACCACCTTTCATTTACGTTCGTCATACAGTGGCGTCGCGCAATACCAATTTTGGTATATACCAAGCTAGCAAAACGGCCGGGAATGCACAATGAGCGCGGCGTGTAAATCATGACATACATAACCTGCATGTCATGATTTCCATGTTACCACATCTCATCTACGTTCGTCATGCATTCGCGTCGCGCAATACCAATTTCGGTGTGTCAAGCAAGCGAAACGGCACGAGTGCGTCATGAGCATGACATGTAAATCATGTCGTGCATGTCATGCATGTCATGATTTTCATGTTACCACGTCTCATTTACCGTCGTCGTACAGTGGCTTCGCGCAATAGCAATTTTGGTGTACATCGAGCTAGCGAAGCGGCCGCGAATGCATCATGAGCGTGGCAATTAAATCATGACATACATGACAAGCATGTCATGGCTTTCATCTTACCAACTGTCATTCATGTTCTTCATACAGTCACATCGCGCAATACCAATTTTGGTGTATATCAATCTACTGAAACTGCCGCTAGCACATCATGAGCGTGGCATGTAAATCAGGTCGTACATGACTTGCATGTCATGATTTTTCATGTTACCACGTCTCACTTACGTTCGTCATACAGTCGTGTCGCGTAACACCAATTTTGGTGTATATCACGCAAGCGAAACGGACGCGAACGCACCATGAGCGTGGCATGTAAATCATGACATACATGTCATGGATGTCATGGTTCTCGTGCTACCACCTGTTATTCATGTTCTTCATAAAGTCACATCGCACAATACCAATTTTGGTGTATCAATCTAGCGAAACGGCCGCGAGTGCGCCATGAGCGTGGCATGTAAATCATGTCATACATGACATGCATATCATGATTTTCATGTTACCACGTGTCAGTTATGTTCGTCATACAGAAATGTCTCGTCATACCAGTTTTCGTATGGATCCCTTCATTTAAACGGCCGCGAGCGCCCCGAGACCATGTCATGTAAATCATGCTGCACATGACATGCGCGTCATGATTTGCATATTATGGCCTGTCATTATGTTCGTCATGAACTCTTGTCACGCCGTACCAATTTTGGTATATATGGAATTAACGGAACGGCCGCAAGAGCCCAAAGGCCGTGGAATGTAAATCATGCTGTTCATGACATGCGTGTCATGATTTTCATGATACGCCCTGTCATTTATGTTCGTGATAAGGCCACGTTATGACACACCAATTTTGGTATACATCCGATTAACGGAACGGCCAGGGAGCCCAAAGGCCGTGGAACGTAAATCATGCTGTTCATGACATGCGTGTCATGTTTTTCATGATATGACCTGTCATTTATGTTCTTAATAAGGCCATGTTATGACACACCAATTTTGGTATACATCCGATTAACGAAACGGCCAGGAGAGCACAAAGTCGTAGGCGGCTAGATAGATAGATAGATAGATACGCTCAAAGTCGCAGAAGTTCCCTAAGAAATGCTTCGCATTTAAAATGTCGGATAAAGGAAAAATATCCAGCCAAGAAGGGACGAAGACAGGAAACGGTGAAGGAGACAGGAAAGCGGCTAGAACCTGTCTCCTTCACCGTTTCCTATGTTCGCCCGTTCTTGGCTGGATATATTTTTCCTTGATGCAATGCACCAACTAGCCCAACTACGAGTGCTACTAAAATGAGGATCCCAACAGGAATCGAACCCAAGAATTCGGCGTGGCATTCAAGTATTCTACCACAGAGCCACTCTACGTCTTGAAACTGCTTTGGAAAAAGGCCCTATGCAGGCGTAATGTAAGTGCAGCGTCAATTATGGTTGCAGCGCTGGCTATCAAGTTTTCTAACAAAGCAAGAAACATTACATATCTATGCTCCTATGATACAGGCTTCATGCCGGGTTAAATTCATTTGTGGTTCCAGTGCTGGCTCCGCTTTCATAGATGTATAATTAACATTACATTTGTGTTGCTATGATTCAGCAACTTATATTCAAGCGTTGCTCGGCCCCGGAGGTATACGCTAACGAAAGTTACGTATGATATTCACATGATCGCACCGTAAAGTGCACTTTGCTTCGACAATACTTACGTCTGTGCTCTAAGGTTAGTGCTGACGTTACGTCAGACCATGAGTCGCCCTTTAAACGCAGTGTAGTGGACGTGCCTGGTAACGCCACAATGTGCACGCAGCTGCTACGCTTACAAAAATACGTCGATTCACCTCGTAACGCATTGCTCAAAGCCAAAACATGCAGCATAGACAAGTACTCGCTGATTGCTTCGCATGAAATCTATCACCAGATGACGTGGGATCTGTCCAATTTCATTCTTTGCATTCGTCGGGCCAACGCTGGCCATGTCGGTGTTTCTTCATGGCCTCTCATTTAATGTCGGTTCTCACCGTTCCTGGGTAGACATGAACTGTCAATCACCTGTGGCGCATACCCGAATACCACCGCCAGTGGTATACGGATATGTACCACACGTGTCTGGAGGAAAGGGTTTGAGGACGTGCGCGACAGAATTTTCACGTTATTTTTCTCATGACCAGACAGTCATATTGGTCAAATCCTCTTACCCTCCCATGTCAGTTTTGTCCACCCTGAGTTAACGAGGCGATCGCGAGAGCACCCACACTGTAAGCAAAAAATAGCCGAGATTGGGGTTCTTGCGGCTCATTACCTCTGAAAACTTCCTCGCTCCTAAAATTACTACCTCGTGTTGGAGTAAAAGTGGTACATGACATACTTGTACCACCACCTCTGAGGAACGTAGTAAAAGGATGTCACAGTCCAATTTTACTACGTACGTGGGGAGTTTTCTGTCACGGTAATTTTAACCACCGTTTGAGAATTTATTACGATGTGACCTCAAGCTCCCCCCGCGTCGGCGGCTTTTCTCCGCCGATCAGTGCCGCTTGCAGTTCCAGTGAAGGTTTACTAATGTGACCGAGGAGGGGTAGAAGCGGACACCGACGCTCCGGCGAATAAGGGCTCTAGCGAGGCTTCTTACGTACCAGTAGATGTTTACATATTTACAGGAGCTTTAAGAAACAAGGCGTAGAGACGCGCCTTTACAATGCAAGGGCAAGAGCACACACGAGACGAGAGGGCCAGAGAGACACGCTCCTTTTATCACGGTCCCTGCACGCGCTTCTTGAAAGCGTTCTTCTCGGACGTGGACCGCGTATAGCAGGTATGTCGATGAGCGTCCCTTGCAGGCCGGGTCTTTGCATTGCCGGTTATAACAGCTCGTCCGCTGCCCGAAGAGGTCACGTAAGGGCTCCAGTGGCACTGCTCTCTGAAGTGGCCGTTGTACGTCTCCGTAGGTGTCACAGCGGTTGCCCACCACAACAGAGACGCGCACTACACAGCAGGTCGCACAGTAAGCACACTTCGCCGCGATCTACAGCACACCAACACACGCTCGGTCCCAGCATGGGGCCGTCCGCAGCTGCAGAGGCCCGGTGGTCGTCGACTGGTCGATGATGACGCGCCGCGGAAAGGTCCACAGTGGCTAGTTCGTCGTGTCCTCCGTGCTCCGCTGTGGAACCAGTGGGCGTAGCTGGATGTCTGCCTGGCTAAAGCGGGGAACGGCACACTCACACCTAATACCGACGCTGAGAACTCCCAGCTTTTTCGACCAGGTGTAAGTTGTTACGAGGCTCCTTTCCTAATTTACTGCACTAGTGAAGCCTGGATGGTGGTGACCAGCTGAACCTGTCGCTTAAAGGGCCAGTAAACAACCCCGAGGTCCAGGAATTGTAATGAAGAGAATTATGCGCACTCTTGCCATGTGAACATGCTGCTGCAAGAATTTTGCGAGTACGTGCTATAATAAGGAAGTTACAGGGATTAAAACTTCCCTTTCAGCTGGTTTCAAGTTTTCGCGCGGCCTCGCCACCCTTCTCCGCCACAGGGAGGGGAAAGCGTAGCCAGTCGTCGTGACTCCGCCCACTTTGGCAACGCGACACGACGTCAGCAAATCACGTCATCGGCGAGCTCGATCAGTCGCAATGCACTTCCGCCGCTTGCTGCGGCCCCTCGTTGCTTATTCCTTACATTGTCGCACGTGCTCCGTAACATCACGGGCAGTTTTCGGCACCAGGAATGCGTGCCTGCTTTCCAAGACGACGAAAGGGGCACGAGAGAAAACAACCCCGCTTGCCGCGCGTGCAGTGGGAAAACCAAGCAAGCGCGACGCGTCCAAGCTACCGGAGATTCCCCCTCTCTCCGCTCGATTTGCAGCCGACAACTGAACAACCAGGGCTTCATGTCGGGGGGGCGGGGGGGAGGCGGGAGGGCCCGGCCCTCTCTACATTCTTCAAGAAGGGGCTCGGCCCTCCCTCAGCTGGTCAACTGCAGCAGAACAGCACCCAGTCGACAAGCGCTTCTTTTGGCAGTGGTGCCTTGTGTGGGGAAATTGTAGCTCTCCAATTTTGTTCAAAATGAGTTAATCGCGATTGTTGGGTTTATGTGGCGCAACCAAAGCGGGAAAGCCGGTATCGTCGTACTTCTGCATGCATTTCCTTGAGACTGTACATGACGGGTCACGGCCCTGTTCAACTAAGCTTCTTGGCTCAGCATACTGTTTTATGCGGCACATGAGCGTTAAGCTACATGGTCGTAAATTAGTTCGAAGGTTCGCCTTGGTCTCTTTACGTTACCAGTCAATTTTCATTCGTTTATTGTGCATTAGGAGTCTGGTGTTATACCAAAGACGCATGCATTTTGCCTAATTCTTGAGGTAAGTAGGCGTGAAAATGAAACATAGCGTTGTCGTGCCTGAGCTGCTCTCGATGCAACGAGTAGATTAATGGTCTGCGTTGCAGCTTGGTTATTTCCTTCAAGCTCGCATATCTCTAACCCCTACCATCCTGAAAAAGCCTTTCCAAAGTGCGAATTTTAAACTGATTGATTGGATCGGCACATTATATAAATGCCCGAAGAACACTCGGAGTATTTTAGAAGAACTTCGGAGTATTTTAGAAGAACTCGGAGTAACACAGTTAAAGCACGTTAATTCGAACTCAAAGGACACTACCAAATTCCTCGAATTAAGCGGAGTTCAAATAAGCGGGCGTGACTGCTCGGACGGCAGAAACCAAAGAAGCCAGCTTTCGAACTCAAAGGACACTACCAAATTCCTCGAATTAAGCGGAGTTCAAATAAGCGGGCGTGACTGCTCGGACGGCAGAAACCAAAGAAGCCAGCTGTGGATATCGCGAATTAGGCGCTACTACACGCCTGCGGCAAACTATTTCGTCAATTAATGTCATGGAGCTCTAACAACGAACAGAATTAATCGATCAGTCAGTTATAGGCCAGCAACAAGCACCGTCATGCATTCATGTCAGAAGTGAGCCTTAATGTGGAAGTATATGACGGTATTCACGCTCCAAAGCAATTTTATCTGCATGCTAGAGTTAACGCAATCAAAGCTAAAAGCAATCAGTAATTTGTATTTTCTTGTGCTTCTTCTGTCGTGAACCCATGGGCATTGTTTGCAGCTTGCCCAGGAGCTCCAAGGCAGCGTCAGAATTGTCATCCGATAAATGCTGCTGTTTCGGTGTTTTGCATCTCTAGTAAATTTGGTTTGGTTTGGTTTCGCATCACATTTTGATCACTACGGGCCGACTTCTACGAGCATCGCTGAAAACAAGGGGCTCCCAGTTCGAATGAACAATCTTTTGCTGTATTGTTATTCGTGCAACATTCATAAGATTCTCTTTAATTTTATTCGAGAGACAGTTTGCGTCACCACAGAGTGTCTCTCTCTCTCTCTCTCTATATATATATATATATATATATATACATACATACAAATGATAAAGAGAACTCCTTCTGGCTACCGTAATAAAAATGGTGAAAAACTTCGTACTGCAATATAGGAAACAAAACAAAAAATTGGCCGCGTATCTGCGTGCTTCGCTGCAAATGTCGTCTAAAGACGACAGAAGAGGCGCTACGTGAGATATGGACGCCATCTGACAATACGTCGGGAAACATGAGTGTTGTGTTGCGCGCTGGTAGTCCCGGCGCAGCAGCAGGCGAAGACCGGCGGTGACCAACGCGACCGGCGGGGACACCAGCCAGCCCGAACACGCGGTTTGGCGCGAAGCGCCGAAGCAGAAGAAACGTCCGCACTCAACGAGTACTCTCCATACACTCTTTTATTTACACATCGCCTGGGTAAAACAGGAATGCCAGAGCGAAGCCCCATGGCATTCGTAGAGTGCAATACAGAACCGAAACCTGAACACAACAATGAGCTCGTGCACAGGGCACGGAGGAAGGCAAGTTTCAGCGCAGTCGCATTTTCAGCGCAGCTTAAGAAACTAGGGTCTTTAGAATTACGTATGTATGCATTTTCTATTAAAGGAACACACCACCTAATACTTACCTAGTGATGTTGCGCCTCAGGTATGCGTGATGTTTGCTTTTTGATCGACAATGTACACAAGTATGAACCTAGTCAGCCGTTCAAGATGGCTGGCCCTTGGGCAAGTGGTTCAACTTTGGCCGAGTGGCTGAATCGAGTGACGTGCCGGCAAACAGAAAGACAGACAGACGAAAATTTATCCGTTTAAGTATCCCAAGAAAGACTATCGTCTTTAATATTTATTTTACCCTGACAGTTTCGGCTGGAGGTCCAGCTTTCTTCAGAGGATGTAAGTGAAATGAAACGGCCATGGCCGAATCCGCTGCACAAGGGCCGCCCAACCAGTTTGGGGGCGAGACGATACTTTCAAAAAAAGCAAAAAAGAGAGAAAAAATAGAAAAAGAAAGAGACAACTAACGAAGGAAGCAACAGTGACAAAACGATGGAGGGAAAGAACAGCGGGAGGAGAGGCGGAAAGCCGCCGAAGGCGGGCGAAGCGGCGGGCTATGCCCGTCTTATCTTCGTACGGTAGATAAAAAGCGGCGGGAGCAAGGGACGAAAGAAAAGGGGAAAAGACAAATGTCGCTTCTACACATCACACACATGGCATCCAGGTTCAAATGGCTCGGCGGTTAGCTCGCGGCGCCGGGCCGTGTACACACATACGACCCGCTCCAGCTGTGGGAAGACTCTGGCCACGATACAAGGCTAAAAGTGCGCCTTCCTTTCTTTTTCGGGAGAAAAAAGAAAAAAAGAGAAAAGAAAGAGTGGAGCCGGCCGATATATGTGGTAACGATTGGGTCTGTTTTCACGCGCTCGATCGTTTCCTTAGCGTCCCGTGCGTCTGAACTAGCGCGTGTATAAATAAATACATTAATTAATTAATTCCCTTTCTGGGCGCTACGATTGGTCACGGAGGCACGTCAGTCGCCCAGGGCTCTCGTTGATTCCGTGGGAGAGTGATTTGTATTTGTTTATGAAGTATGACTCCCGTTGTTCGCGCTCCCGTGTGTTCTGGAAGCCGGATTGCAGAAGTGTATCACTTATGTGCTCAAAAGAGTGACCAGACAGTATAATGTGTTCGGAGAACGGCAAATTAGGGACGCCTTTCCCGTGTGCCCTGTGGTTGTTAAAACGTAAACTATATATATATATATATATTGGGTATGAAGATCGATGGGTCCGGTACGATAGATGGGTGAAAAGAAAGAATCGCGTACGAAATGTAGTTTTATTAACGTTTCGGCTGGTGCGCCAGCCTTCGTCAGAATGAATCTACTGCCCGTGACAGACACTATTTATAAGTGTGTGGCTACACATCGTGGTGCAGAATAACAATGCAACAGGTGAATAGCATGTACAACACAGTCAAACGTGCTACGCTTCGAGAGCATCAGACAGGGGATGGGCGCACGACGTAGCACGTTTGACTGTGTTGTACATGCTATTCACCTGTTGCATTGTTATTCTGCACCACGATGTGTAGCCACACACTTATAAATAGTGTCTGTCACGGGCAGTAGATTCATTCTGACGAAGGCTGGCGCACCAGGCGAAACGTTCATAAAACTACATTTCGTACGCGAGTCCGTCTTTTCACCCATATATATATATATATATATATATATATATATATATATATATATATATTGTAGCGAAGCGTTCGAACTTGATAATGGGTCGTCCTCTCGAACACCTTCTAGTGGGTCGCCCTCTTCGGCTCGAAGAGAACGCAGCTCGCGCTGAGAGTCGGCCCCGCCTTGACTGTCGCTGTATCGTCGAATATCGTCGCCGCTAATAAACCTCTTTATAATTTGGTGGAGAGTGCTGGGCCTTCACAACAACCTCGGCCCTCATTCGATGCCCCTGGCTCTTCGGTCCCGTACCCTGCCGCCTACCATGCCTCAAGACGCCTCCCAGCAAACGCCCCCGCCCGCGCCGACCTCATGTCCTGGTGTCCCTCGTATTCGCGACCCTCCCGTCTTCACTGGCGCCGATGGTACCGACGTGGAGGACTGGCTCGCGATTTACGAGCGCGTGAGTGTCCCCAATAAATGGGACGAGGCAGGAAAATTGACTAACCTGGTTTTCTACGTCGCGGGTGTGGCGGGCCTGTGGTACAACAACCACGCATCCGATTTACGACGTGGTCCGACTTCAAGACCGCCATTATCAACGTGTTTGGCCGCCCTGCCGTTCGTAAGCTGCAGGCCGAACAGCGCTTACGTGAACGCGCTCAGCAGGCCGGCGAATCCTTCACCAGTTACATTGAAGACGTCCTCGATTTCTGTAAGAAAGCCGACGCCACCATGTCCGAGTGTGACAAGATCAGGCACATCATGAAAGGCATCGACGACGACGCCTTCACCATGCTGCTCGCCAAGAACCCCAGCACAGTGGCAGAGGTCATAACGCTCTGCCAAAGCTATGAGGAGCTGCGCCGGCAGCGATCGATGACCCGTCGCTCTCCATCACGCGACGCCGAGCTCGCTGGCTTGTCGACCGTACCCGACCACTCCGCGTTGCTCGCAGAGATGAAGACATTCGTGCGCGAGGAAATCGCGCGCCAGTTCTCTCTGCTGGACTTTGCTCGCCCTCGGTACGCTCAACAGCCGTCGCCCACCCTTCTGCCTCCCCTCCGTCGAGCAATCGAGCAGGAAATCGCGGAGGTCATGCCCGAGTACCACCAGCACCATCCGGCTCCTGCACCTTTGAGCTACGCCCAAGTTGTCGCAAGAACGCCCCCACCAATCGCTACGGCTGCCCCACACCTTTACGCCGAATCCTCCGCTCGACCTCACTCTTTCGAAGCGGATGTACCGGTAACCTACGCCGACGTCACGCAGAGGCCACGACTGCAGCCCACCATGCAGTCCTATCAGTTGCCGTCCCGTCAATCCCGTCCTGCACCATGGGCGGGCCCTGCCCCAGCGAACCGATGGCGCACACCTGACAATCGCCCCATATGTTTCGCATGTGGTTACGCCGGCCACGTGGCGCGCTATTGCAACCGCGTGCAGCCGCCTAGAGACGTGTCGCCTGCCACCAGCCAGTCGAACCGCCCATATTACGACCCACCTACGCCTCCGTCGCCGACGTCTCGCCCAGCTGTATCTACCCGCCGTTCACAGTCACCACGACGCCGCTCGCTGTCACCGATGCGGCCACGTCCGGTCCCACGCGATCAGGAAAACTAGTCGTCGCAGTCCACGAGGCAAGGGCTGCGACGCTATCGAACTGCGAAAGCCCTCAGCGAAGCCCATCGAACGTGATAGACGTTTTTGTGGACGGTGTTCGCGCCTCTGCCCTTATCGATACTGGAGCCGCCGTATCCGTTATGGACGCTAAACTAAGCCGCCTGCTACGAAAAGTGACGACGCCACTTTCCGGGCTCTCCCTCCGTACAGCCAGCGCCCAAAGTATTCACCCGACGGCGGTATGCACCGCCCGCGTCATCATTCAGGACGCTCTGTACGCCGTCGAATTCATTCTAATTTCTTCATGCTCTCACGACGTCATCCTGGGATGGGATTTTCTCGCCCGCCACGACGCCGTCATTCATTGCGCACCAGCCGAAATAGAGCTCTCACCATTCTCAGATTTGACGCCGGCAGACAGTTCATCGGCTGCGACCAAGGTATTCGTCAAAGACGACATCACAGTTCCTGCAAATTCGTCAACGGCTCTGTCAGTCTATTGCACCGGTCTCTGCGACGCCGTTGCACTCCTTTCTCCATGTGACCGCGTTTTCACTAGGAAAGGCTTGCTGGTGCCATTTGCGACCGTGGAAATCACCCAGGGCGACACGGATGTTTTTGTGACTAACCCATCCCCGTTCATTGTTACGTTGGTGCGAGGGGAATGTCTCGGCAGAGTGGAACCCCTCGAAGACGCACAAGTTATGGACGCACCCGACGACACGCACTGTCCCAGTTCCCGTACGCTCAGTGCTGTTTCCACGTCCGATTCGTCACGTGCTGATGTGTTTAGGTCCTCCATTGCTGACAACCTCACATCGGTCCAGCGTTCCCAACTTCTGTGCCTGCTGGAAGAATTTCGTTCTTCTTTCGATATCGGGCAAACTTCTCTTGGCCGCACTTCCGTTGTTACGCATCGCATCGACACTGGCGCCCAACCACCACTGCGGCAACGTCCATATCGCGTGTCTCCCGCAGAACGTCGGGTCATTAATGAGCAAGTCGACGATATGCTTCGACGCGACGTTATTCGGCCCTCGGACAGCCCATGGGCGTCTCCCGTTGTTCTCGTTGCGAAGAAGGACGGTTCCGTACGGTTCTGTGTGGACTACCGACGGCTCAACAAGATCACTCGCAAGGATGTTTATCCGCTGCCCGCGAATCGACGACGCGATTGACAGCCTGCAAGGAGCCGAATTCTTTTCATCTCTTGATCTGCGCTCGGGGTACTGGCAAGTGCCCATGGCGGATGACGCTCGACCGAAGACAGCCTTTGTCACGCCCGACGGCTTGTACGAGTTCAACGTCATGCCGTTTGGTCTGTGTAATGCGCCCGCGACCTTCGAGCGCATGATGGACACCGTTCTGCGCAACTTGAAATGGCACACGTGCTTGTGTTACCTTGACGACGTCGTGGTTTTCGCTCCTGACTTCTCCACGCATCTCCAACGTCTGCGGCATGTTTTGACGCGTTTGCGCAACGCCGGCCTCCAACTGAATCTGAAGAAGTGCCGATTTGCAGCACGGCAGCTGACAATCCTCGGCTACGTCGTGTCCAAGGACGGAATCCTTCCCGATCCGACCAAGCTTCGGGCCGTGGCCGAATTTCCCAAACCTACGTCCGTCAAAGAACTGCGCAGTTTCGTAGGACTGTGTTCGTACTTTCGACGCTTCATAAGAAACTTTGCCACCATCATATCACCGCTGACGAAGCTCCTTGGAGGTAACGGACCCCTAAAGTCGTGGTCGTCCGAGTGTGACGACGCGTTCGCAAAGCTCCGTCGTTTGTTGACGTCTCCTCCCATACTACGCCACTACGATCCTACGGCCCCAACGGAGGTACACACGGATGCCAGCGGTGTAGGCCTCGGCGCTGTCCTTGCGCAGCGCAAACCAGGGTTCCCCGAATATGTCGTGGCATACGCAAGCCGTACGCTTACCAGAGCCGAGACCAATTACACGGTCACGGAAAAAGAGTGCCTGGCGATCATCTGGGCCCTTACAAAGTTTAGACCTTATTTGTATGGCCACCCATTTGATGTCGTCACCGACCATCATGCACTATGCTGGCTGTCGTCACTGAAGGATCCCTCAGGCCGTCTCGCCCGCTGGGCACTTCGCCTGCAAGACTACGACATCCGAGTGCTGTACCGCAACGGACGCCAGCATGCTGACGCCGACGCCCTCTCGCGCTCTCCCTTGCCTGACGACAATGCCCCTTGCTCAGTATCTCACATAGCTGTTGCTTCAATCGACGTTCACACCATCGCTACCGAACAGCGCAAGGATAAATGGATCACCTCGCTGATCGACTTGCTCACTGATCCGTCCGCAACACCATCCACTCGCGCGTTGCGTCGTCAAGCCCACCATTTCGCCGTTCGCGACGACCTACTGCACCGACGCAATTACGACGCCGACGGCCGCCAGTGGCTACTAGTGATACCCCGCAGTCTGCGTTCTGAAATATGCGAGGCCTTCCACTCTGACCCGCAATGCGCGCACTCTGGGGTATCCAAAACTTACCATCGCATTCGACAACGATACTTCTGGCGAGGGATGTACCGCTACGTGCAGAAGTTCGTTCGCTCCTGCCTCGATTGCCAACGCCGAAAACCTGCAACGCACGTGTCGCCACCAGGTCTACAACCATTACCTTGCCCTAACCGTCCGTTTGGTCGCGTGGGCATCGATTTGTACGGAC